>NC_137443.1:25132500-25242500 GCF_964374335.1 Astatotilapia calliptera | reverse complement strand
TTTGTTTGAACAAATGTAAAAACTTCCACAGACCATGCATACGCACAAGGGATGAAGGTCCAACAAATAGAATGAAATAAATAAATAAATACATAGAAGATGTTTAAGGTAAAATGCACAAAATACTGCCTGAAAAGCTGCAAGCGGAAGTTTTAATTTAATATACTTAGACTTTCTTTGGAAGATGTTCTAAAAGGTAACAACGTGGACCAAACACAGCATATCAGTACTGGGGTGATGATTTGGGCACCTTGCAGTCATTGAGTTGACCATAAATTCCTCTGTATACCAAAGTATTTTAGAGTCAAATGTGAGGATATCTGGGTCATGAAACAGGACAATGATCTGAACATAAAAGGATCAAGGTGCTGCAATGATCCAGTCAAAGTCCGGACCTCAACCTTACTTAAGATACACCAGCTAACATTAGCTCAGGGAGAAAAAAAAAAAAGTCCACTTATCGCTAAAGTCATCCAAGGACGTCTCCTTGCACACCGCAGTTAGCCCATAAAACACTGATAATCCAGCTAATGGACACTGATTGGTCTTAAGGATTTACAACGGGACACATGGATTTCGATGGTGCTCGTTTTCAGATGATAAGTAGGCATCAGATATTAATTTAAGGTGCAACAGAAACGTCTGTGTGCATAAGAAGCAGTTAGTTGTAATGGCCAACAACGCTGCTGCTACTGTAAATCGAATCAGAGGATGCAGTAAAGTGAGTCATGATGCTGCAACATCCTTTTTACCACGACTGAAACCTGTAAAAACCCACATGTGTAGGTACCTCTGTAAATATGACCAAGTCCACTGCAAACTTTAGTGGTGATCCAACATCAAGTAAACACAGGGCTGATTTTTATAGGTTAAAAGTATTTGAAAAATCACTTTATGTAGAGGAGAACAGCGGGTCATGTCTTATGAGATGAATCATCAGTGATTTGGAAATTCTGAACACATTTTAATGCGTCTGTATCAATCATATAACAATATAACACCCACGGTGTGGGACGGAGAGATTTCGCAGGTCTTTCCTCCCCACTGCTGTCAGACTCCATAATAAAGACTTTAACTGATCAAGCACACACATCCATACATATGCAATAATACTAAGTGCAATAATCCTTTCTGTCATCGTTGTATTTTTACTCAGTTGTATATAGTATTTGTATTTGTATTCTATTTTTATCTTATTGTATATTTATTTTATTTTATTCTACTGTATATAGTATTTTATTTTATTCTATTCTGTACAGTTGTGTACTGTATTTATTCTTATTGTATTCTAATTTTTGCCTCAACTTTTGCACTGTCCACTTCCTGCTGTGACAAAACAAATTTCCCACGTGTGGGACTAATAAAGGTTATCTTATCTTATCTTATATATAGATATTTTGATCGACTCTAGTTCCCGTGAAGGAAGAAAGGACAGACAGACACTTTTTTTGTTGTTGTTGTTTTTTGGTTGGATAATTGACAAACAATGAACTGGAATAATACATTTATTCAGCTATTTTTTGTCTGAGTACTGCTCTGTTTGTAACACAGAAGACATTTAAATGTCTGAGACATCCAAAGGTTGAAACATTTGGATCCAAAAAAAAGTAACACAACCAGCTGTAACCTAATGGTTCAGTCTGTCCCTTAAAATTAAATATTTATTGATTTGCTTTCTTCCTTTTTACCACATACAGTATGACTAGTGTATTTGAAGGTGGACAAATGTCAAGGCAGCAGGGATGTGGGTATCAAAACTCAAATGGAAACTGTGTGAAAAACACACTGAAGTGTTAACATAATAAAAATAACCAGTCGTATCCGTCCTGAAAAATTCAACAGGTGCATCTGAAAACCCAGACCACACACACACACACACACACACACACACACACACACACACACACACACACACACACACACACACACACACACACACACACACACACACACACACACACACACACAGGAGGTCAGAGGTCAGCATAGTAAGAGATGAAAAATTCCACACCTGAATACAGTGTACACACGCACACACACACACACACACACACGGGGACTTAACCTCACCTCATCCTGATTGGCAGGAAGTGGCACACAGCGATTATTGAGCACGTCACACGGCTCAAGTTCCAGCGACCGCAGTGGTTTATCACAAGGAAGCTCACCACAGCAGGTTAATGACGAGGAACGGAGCTCAAACTACAGGCTGCGTGCGTGCGTGCGTGCGTGCGTGCGTGCGTGCGTGCGTGCGTGCGTGCGTGCGTGTCCGTCCCATATGAAAAAGATATATATAAATCTTATAAAGTTTGTATCTGTCTTGTGTGAAACTTGTATGAAAAGCATACAAGAGTGAAAACAGATATAAGATCCCTTGAAAAATTATATAAATGAAACTTGTATGTTTTGGATACTTAATAAAACAATATATGAAAGTAATGAGAAAGTGGCCACTTTCATGAGTAAATCATATAAGTTTTTACGATTTCTTTTCCATGTGCGTGTGCGTGTGTGTGTGTGAGACCTCTCACCTTTGCAATGAAGTCTTCTCTGTGGGTGTGCTCCTCAAAAACATCTGTCTGCAGCCGTTCTGGGTTCAAAAAGACACACATCTGGATTATAATCATGATATAATGACACTCCACAGTGATCAGACTGAGGGGTCACAAAAGCAGTTAAAGCACTGCTAAACAGTTAGCAACCTATGGGGAGGTACCAAAAACTGCATTTCCGCTAATGTCCACTACAGGATGGCTCCACAAATGAGTGAGCACCCATAGGCTGTATCTCAATTCAGGGGCTGCATCCTTCGGCTCAAGTACACCGCGAAGGCCGGATCCTCCGAAAACCGAGAAGGCCGGAAGTGCGAGGCTGTGAAATGGGACGGTCTAGCCTTCAGATTTGCGTCACCAGCTGTCTCAATGGAGTTTAATAAACTCAGCCGTCTACTCCTTGCTCCGTAAAATATAACAGGACATTGGAGTAAATTCTCTACCATCTCACCATCCATCCATCCATCCAGTCGCTTCCGCTTATCCTTTTCAGGGTCGCGGGGAGTGCTGGAGCCTATCCCAGCTGTCATAGGGCGAAAGGCGGGGTACACCCTGGACAGGTCGCCAGTCTGTCGCAGAGCCAACACATAGGGACAGACAACCATTCACACTCACATTCACTCTACCATCTCACACTTCTGTTTAATCAGTTTTCTGTTTGATGTTTATTCAGCTGTGTGAGAACTATAACTTATCTCAGCCAAACTGATTTACTTAGGAACAAATAAAAATAACATACAATAACTTTTTGAAGGTATCTAAGTGACTTATGTATCATGTTTAACCTGAGTAGCCAAAGAGCGGACAGAGTTTGAAAACTGCAAAAATACATTTTGTTCTCTATGAACAGTTTTCGAGTTCATGATAGCTGTGCAAAGGTGATTTTGGTTTTTTTATAACTCAGGTGATTAAATTATATTAAGGTTCAAAGTCATGGAGGCTGAATGTGATCATCAAGGTTTGTGTTGCCGGTCCCTTGTAGAGTAGATTAACGCATTTATCTGACAACTACAGCCTGGTGTAAGGTACAGACTGAGCTTATCATGGTGAACTAAAGCTAAAATAAATCTAAAACTGAAAAAAATTTAAAAAACATTTAATTTAACTAAAAACAAAAACTAGACTTCAGAAAACACAAAATTGCACTGTACACCAAATTTAAATATGAATTAATGTGCCTTTGTTTTAAGACCTGTCCATAGCAGATCTTAAAATTAGATAAATACAAGCTCTGATGGACAACAACACACAAACCATCACACTAACTCATTCTTTATTCAGTAGAAAAAAAACTAACAAAAATGCAGACACAGTGAATAAAAAAGGCATCATTTAGTTTAAGACCTAATCGGTCTCTTACATCATTATGGAGGAATTTTGCCCAACTCTTATTTACAGCAGCCCCCACCTCAGCACTGGACCATTCTGTTACAGATTTGCAGCTGTGCTGTGGATCATTGTCCTGTTAAATGACCCAGTCGGAGCCAAGTTTTAGCTGCCGGACAGATGGCCTAACACCTGACTCCAAAATACTTTGGTATACAGAGGAGATGGTTGAAGCTGCCCATGTCCTTCGGCTGCAAAACAAGCCCAAATCATGACCCCTTCCTCCACCGTGCCAACCGTACAGTCTGAGATGGAGCTCTTGGGTTTTGTTTTGTTTTTTACAAGTTCACTGAGCATTGCACAGTCTGACCTTGGAGGGAATGTTTTCCACTTGTGGATTATCTTTTTCTTGCTGTTCCTTACTGTTCCTGCTATTGCTTCTTTACAGGTGCTCACACTCGCTAATGAGCAATGAATCAAATGCATTTGATTAGCAGCACCTGGCTGTTACGTATACTTGTTTTGTCTGCAAGCCGGGTTACGCAAACACACACCTGTAAAAACCCAATAGTATGCTGTTAAACTGCGCATACACTGAATGTTGATTGGTTGACAAATGAGCTGGAAAAGGAAAGGGTGCAAACATTTCTCAATTTGAGAGTTCACCAGGAACTGCAGTGGACACCTTTCATTCTTTTTTAACATTCTGTTTCACTTCAGCTCTTGGGCCAACACAGTACAAGTGAGGCCCACACACTGGCTGCACCCCATAATTTGGACACTGCCCCCATCTGCGTATTTAGTTTGTCCACACACTGTTTCTGCATTTTGCTTAGATGTTGTTAGATTAATTACAGCGCAGCTTGCTAACTAATATGTTTGCTTCCGACTTCAACACACCAGCCCAAAAACCAGTGGGTAATGTGATGGTGGATTCCTCCAGCTTTCACCAGGTGCATATCACAATCCCATTACAACAGACAAGGAAGTGTTGCTGGAAATGCTGCGACCTTACAAACAGCCTCTGTACCTCTGCTGAGCGTGGCTCCATTCTCTCTGTAGTCCTGGATCTCAGCGTCCTTCCTCACCAGCAGACCTCCCAGCTGCTCCACCTGCCGCTGCAGCAGGCGACTCATCGTCAGCAGGGGGCGCACCAGCTGAATGCACACCTGAAGAAACACACAAAACAGTCAGACAGCCCAGCCGCCACGATTAGGGTTTAAAAAAGAAATCTGAAAGGTAAGGACGTACCAAAGCTACTGGTGCAGGGGTGCAGTGAAACTCCCAGTAGAAAGGGAGTCCTGCCAGCTCGCTCTTCAGCCTCATGTTGATGCTACCGTCTTCCTGTCTCGTCAGAGAGATCTGAACCTCGTTTTCAGTCTGGCTGCCGACTCCCGCCAGGCAGGGCTTAACCACCTCACACAGGTGAGTGAAGAAGGCTTTTACTGGGGCTCGCAAACGCCTGTTAAGCTCCTGATGATGGAGAACAAGAATGTATTCATCAAACACGGGTTTTTGCTCATCTGGCTTTTAAGAACAGTAAGAATAAAGATTTCCTGCTAAGTAAATTCCACAAGGCCTCGCAGGTTATCTGTTCACATTTGTGCATACATGTGCTCTGCTCTGGATGACTGCTGTGTCCATCCTCTCCTCCCACACACAGTGCATGTCGGTGAGCAGGATATGGTACGCCGTCTCACCGAACCAGCTCTTGGCCAGGAGCTGGCACCCACTGATGCTCACGGGAAGCCAGGGACGCCGGAAGAGGATGTCCTCAGCAGGTGCTCCGCTTCCCTCCATCAGGGAAAACAGGACGAAAGAGCTACTTAAAGGCAGGGTGGAGATGTTGTATTGTCATTATTATTGTTAGCATTATTGTTGTTATTATTATTAATATTATTCGTATTCCAACTCTTACAACAAAATGTTGCTTTGATATTATAAAAAGGGTTGCACTAAAAACAGTAATTAAAACAACAGCAAAGTATTTTCTTTCACAATAAAAGCACCTATTATCACAGGACTCGTAGCCATATTTGTCGGTCAAAGCAAGCAGGAGCTGCTGTTTCTGAAAGTGAATGCCAGTGAACACATGGTCTAATTTCATTTTATATCAAAAATGTTTTCTAATCACTCACCTCCGAGGAATGCGCCCCCAAAAGCCTGGGCTGAGCTCTGCTGAAGCCGCGTTTTATAGACGCAGAGCTGGCCGCATAATCACAGCACTGCAGGAGGTTCAGACCGCAGTGGCAGCTCCTGTTTTCGGGGAAGGAAGTCGAGTGTTTCTCGTCAGTAAGTCATTAGAAACACACTACACAACACAGAGGTTGACTCAGGATCATTAAGAAAACTCAAAAACACCAAATCAGTCACTTTATGACACCAGTTTACACCGAAAGGACGGTGGACGCACATGCCAGCGGTTTTCTCGGTTGTGTCGTCCAAACTCCGTTCAAAAAATTAGGAATTTAAAATCCCACTGCTCCTTATCACACACTGGTAGGAGTCATCGTGTTATTTTAGAGCATACACACATGAGTAGCAGCTACTCTTTAACTCGGTAACCATCTAGCCTGTATTATAATTAACATAGCATTTCCAGAGACTTAAACACGCAGCGATCATTGTTAGAAATCAAAGACGAAGCATGAAGAAAAATATAAAAATAAAGACACTGAACACGAGTGTTAAAAAGAAATGTGTGTTGCTAGGTGTATTCATAAAATAAAAGGGATTATAGACGTGGTTTTTCTCACCCTTTTGAGCGTATAACCTAGTAACAAATGACCAGAAAACCAAACTATATTTAAAAATCGAACATTTTTTAGGTTTCAACGTTTCTCATAAAATATAATGGATATTTAGTTTATAACAAACTTCAGTTTACATCGATAGTTCAAATTTTTTAACTCGGCAACAATCTACACGATACTAGAAACAAATTTACTACAAAATGTTTCACTTTTAGCTCTGAATTGACAGACTTCAAGGTCTGGTACTCAAGGTGTAAGTTAAGCTAATTTTTTGTGTCTCTACAGTTGTAAACGCGCTAAAGTGAAGTTCGGTTATTCTAACCCGACAGCTCCTAACACACATAGAGACACTGAGAAAAACGGTATTTTAAACGTACTAAAGCTTACAACAACACACGCTGCTGCTCCGCAGTCGGTTCCTGTTGACAGTTAAGAATTCCAACACCGACGACAAACAGCGGCGCTTTTAAAAGGTTCCGCCAGTCTCGAAATAAATAAAACTCAGCCTCTTAAAAGTTACCAGTATTTTTTTTTTTATTTCATGCACCCGTTAAACACTTAATATACTTCATAACAGTGAAATTTAAATGTTTCGTATTAGCTTTTATCAAGTTTTATATTTTGGATTTTTTTAATGTGCATATTTTTGAAATTCCTTTTTCTGTAAAAAAAAAAAACAACGAAACAGTATGGCGGATTAGACATCAGTCCCGAACTGCGTTCCTCATTTATAATCGGCCATTAATGTGTAATGGTAGATTGGCTTCTGGTCCTTCCCTCATTTACCGACACATAAGACTCTCTGTAGCAAACGCATAACCAACCACGAAGGGACTCGAACCCTCAATCTTCTGATCCGAAGTCAGACGCCTTATCCATTAGGCCACATGGTCTTCGATAACGTAGCCTGGACAGAGGCCAGATGACGTCAGCTGGAAGTCCTGGTGATTCACTATCTGAAATAGTGTCACTTTTCTCTCATTTATCACTCTCTACAACAGTGGTTCTCAAACTTTTCACAACGAGTACCACCTCATAAAATACATGGCTCTTAAAGTACCACCCTTATGACCTACATTAAAGTACAGTAGTATAGGCCTATTTAACACCATATACAGTTTACACAAGACAATTTTATTTCTTATATGAATATTATTTATTTTAACTGCCATAGTGCTAATAATAACAACTGTACTGCATTAAAACATTCACAGAAGGTGGGATATCCAGTCTTTAAGTGATGATGTATGAACCCTGCTTCCGGGTCCAAATTACTTTGCTTTTATTAAGGCTGTTGTGTTTTATCATGTTTAATGCTTTGTATCTTGTTCTATTTAATCTGAACAAGCCCCTTAAAAAAGGCAGTGATCACTGTTGGCCTCTCGCGGTTTTTATTACCACTATTCATCGGCAGCACGTTTTATAGCTCAGTTTTTAAAACCTTACGATGTAGCTACAGCCCTTCTGCTACAGCTCTTGAGGTTGTGACTCCTGTCTAAATCAGTTGGCGCAGCATGTCCAACAAATGTGACGTGAAACTGTGAATGAAAACAAAACTAAGGCTTTAAAGGATATTTATGTTGGTTTTGCATCTTTAGTAGTCTCAGTTGATTGGAGGTCCAGAATAGATCCACTAGTCTTTGTTCAGTGAAATCCTGGAAAACAAAAACTGTTGTTTGACCACTCTTCGTGCAGGTTGGTTAGCTCAGGTGGGTAGAGCATGGTGCTGAAACAGCCACGGTCATGGGTTCAAGCCCCATACTGACCACTAAAGTGCATGAGTGAGCTCAGGTATGTAGTAGCTGAGTTCACTTGAGCACATTTCTTATTACCAATTGGGCTTCATTAACAAGAAATAGCAAAAAGGAAGTCAGAAATACTCCACATAAGTGCTTTTATACCTAACACGGGCTTTCCTAAAAACAATAACAGCAGTGTCAGCTGACAAGGAATATAAATGTCTGCTTCAACCTCTATCTGCACAGCTCATCAGCTGAACTCTACAGCTGGCTTCAGATCAGACGATTCAGGCCACGAGTCAGATAACTAGAATATGGTGCTGATAACACACAAGGTTATGGGTTCAATCGCCATACCCGCTGTTTAAGCGTTTCTTGGGTAACAAACAAGTTTCATAATCCCATTCTTAAAAGAGTCCTTTAGATAACATTTTAGGGTCAGGGATAGCTCAGTAGGTAGAGTGGTGGCCCCATGATTGGAATGTCAGGGGTTTGATTCCCCTGAACAGCTACCCTGAGGTACCCCTCAGCAAGGTGCCATCCCTACACACTGTGCCCAATGGCTGCCCACTGCTTCACTGAGTGAATGGGTTGAGAGGAATTTCCCCACAGGGATCAATAAAGTACACTTTCTTTCTAATAAATTCTCTTATAGTTAAAAAAAAAATGCAGTTCTGTGCAAAAAGCCACCCCTCATTTATCTGTACTTTCATTCCAAGGGGCCAGACTGTCTTCCATTTTTTGCTTCACAGTGATCTATTGATTACTAAAGAATTTGTTATAAAATGCACCTAACTCAAGGGAGGAACCAGTGTTGTGTTTACACATGTGAAAAAAAACTGGGGGTGGACTGAAAAAAAAATTCTTCACATGAAGTAATGATTTTGAGTGAAAAGCAGCTAAAATAGTTAAAACAAAGTTTTATTTATTTATTCAAGTGATCAATCATTAAGAAAAATGTGCTTTATATTAACTGAATGCATATTAAAACATGTGAGAAACATTTACTCTCTAGCAACCGCCTCACACAAACACACCGGCGCTGACCGTGTGGATTTGAAACACAGGGAGAGGTCACGTCCAGCCTGCATGTCCACTGCTGTCACAGACACGGAATATTTTAAAAACCCCGTTAAAGTTTGTGCTGTCACCAGGCTGTCCGTGATGGTGAGTAAGAGACGGGAATGTAAATGTGCATGTAGCTTCACTCGGTTGGCAGAGTGGTCACGTTAAAGTGAGCAACACGTGGAAGTTTTCAGCCATGTGGATTTTTTTTTTTAAAAATACTTTGTCATGTCATTCATTCAGCACAGCTGTCCAGCTCTTTCAAATGCAGATAAAAATAACATGTTTTTCCCAGTGTGGAGCTCACTTTCTTTAACCACAGCACCGGAAACAAACTTCAGGTTCCCATTTGCGCCACATGATATATAAACCAAAACAAAAAAAACGGACTCTAATGATATTTTATATCTGGATCTGGATCTTGTCAAGTGCCTAAATGCACTGAGCTGCTGCCATCTGATTGGTTGATTATACAGTTGTGTGAACATGCTGATGGTTTTGTTTTTTGTGTAGAATAAGCTTTGCATATTTAACAAAATCATGCGAAATTTAAATGTCACCTTGTACGTACGTTAAGAAGTTTGTAATGCCGTGAAAACAAGTGCAGAGTGCAGGCTTTTGTTATCTGCCCTGTTGAAGCACATTTTAATATGCTTGACCACTATTTTGAGTTATTATTTGTTTATTTATGGGGATATAGTACATTTGTTTTATTCATTTCATTGTTCAGTAAAATTATTTTAAATGTTTAGTCAAAGGTTTATGATTTGTTTCTGGTTTGTAAAAGAATAAACTGTATAGTTTTAAATAGCTCTATATAGCATTATTAGTGAATTGAACTTAAGATCAATCTGTTGATCTTGCAGAGATGTGACGTGATATTTTATATCTTTATAGGATACTTTTTATATGTTATCAATACACACTATAGTTGTAAGAATCATAGTCACCTCCATCAAAGAGCGGATGTGTTTGTTAGCGTGTGCTTCATTCTGTTTGCAAACACAACAGCTGGAAAAGATTTGAATGAACTTTGATCATACTTTGTAGGGCTGCAGAGTAGATATTGTGGTTTCTGTTCCTCTACCTCTCAGACATTTAATTGGTCACTTTTGCTATTGAAACTGTGGGAGTGGCTAAAAGAAGCTTTAATCATAAACAACATTCTGGTCCACACTCTGTACCAGTCAGTGGGAGTACTGGATGTGTGGGCATACAGTGGGTACGCTGCTCAGATCAAACAGTCTGCCCAACATTTCACAGCAATACTGGGGCCCACAATGGGCAGTTCACAGTGCCCAAAGTGCAACCATGTGGTTGCTGGGGAAATGTCGTCTGGCATTAATATAAGGACACAAAAGTGAGCCAGGAGCTTTGTGGCATAGGTTTTCATGGCTGAGCAGCTCCTGTAGGTGGGATGTGGATGTTACCCAGTATGTTTGTCCATACACACTCATTAGCCACTGGCATTAGTTTGGACCTGATGTTGTCTCCAGAGCTGTCTTAACTTGTTGTGGCACAGATTCAACAAGAAACCAGTTTGAGATCATTTGAGCTCCGAGACAAGGTGTGTTATCCTGCTAGAAGCAGCCATCACTAAATCAGTATCAATTTCTTCTATTGTCCACTTTTGATGAGCCTGTGTGAATTCTAGCCTCAGTTTCTTTTCATGAGCAGTGAAATAGGTGTATCCAATAAAGTGGCCTATGATTGTAGCATAGCTACAATATATATTCACATTATGACATCTAAATTTTGCATGGTTTTATTAAATATGCAATTTTCACATCAGATCAGATTTGACATATTTAACACGTGTTATGTCTCGTATGATCTCTGACAAGTGTGCCTCTATGAGGCTATAAGAAAGACTCTAAAGGTGGGCAGTTGCCAGTTTTTTGGTCACCAGAGGAAAACAGAACATGTTTTTCTAAAAATACATATTTATTTAATAAGACTTAGACAGATAATTGTAATGATAAATTGAAATAAGAGTAAAGTGTATAAAGTCATAACAGCACCCTGTCTGTGTCACTCATACACAATCTTAGTGTCCGGGTTTAGTTGAACCAGGAGAGGGCGACATTGCTCTTCTTATGTATGATTTCCATGTATTTCTTACAATATCAGTCACAAGGGACCATTCTAGTGCCATTCTACCAAAAGAAACAAATGCCACCTCGGGGGAATCTGAAGTCGTGTGCAGTGCTGTGGTTAAAGACTTGAGTGCTGCAACTGAAATATGTATAACACTTTCCTCATCTACATTTAAAACAGCTGCAAAAAGACACGTGCACTGAATGAAGAGGTCTTTAGGCTACGTTCACACTGCAGGCGAAAGCGCATCAAATCCGACTTTTTTGGTCGGACACTCTGAAGAGCACAAATCCAGTATTTTCATATCCGATCTGGGCCACTTTCGTATGTGGTACTGAATCGAATACATATCTGATGTTTCAGAAAGCGACTGCTATTTGAATGGTCACGTCGCACTAAATCCGTCTTTTACGTCACTGACACAAGACAGACGCCATCAGCGCCGGAGAAGACAAACGAGAAAGCATGAAGAGCGAGTCAATGGACAGAAACTGAGGTTGTGAGTCTGTGCAGAAATTGCTAGACTGTTGCAACAACACCTACTAGCTCTGTAGCCGCCATTTTTACTTCCGTAAACAGACCGCGTTATGTGTGACGTCTTCTTTTGCGCATGCGGGCCACTTTGAGGTCCGTGAACCGTTCACACCAATGGTTGGTTCACACTAGAGCGCATTTGGTGTCACATTTTATTTGTAGTGTGAACAACCAGACAAAAAAAATCCGATTTGATCAAAAAAATCGGAATTGAGCATTAAGACCTGCAGTGTGAACGAAGCCTTAGATCTGATGACATATGGAATAGCATTTCATTAGCACAGAAACATTGAAGGGGTCTTCAAACAGCTGGAGGAAAGCATCCACTTGCTTGTTTAAGAAGCTACAAACAGCAGAGGAGAGTGATGGGAGAATAAAATAATTTTTAAAAATGCTTCGATGGCCACGTCAGATGGGTGCTTCTGAATCCTGTGCAGCTGTGTGACTTATTAGTGAGATTTCAGAAATGCTTAAAACCTTAACTGAAATGGACATAATAAGGCATGGAAGTTTGTTTCTGTCAATATGTTTTATCAGTTTAAAAATAAAAATTAAATTAATGATTTAATGGTAAATCATTTAAAAATAAAATAGTTTAAAAATAAAATACAAGCACAAAGTAACACAGAAACATTGATATATCTATATCTCATTAAAAGATAAGTAAATGTAAACTTTTTGATGCATTTTAATGGTATATTAATTTATTCAGTAGTGTCAGTTTATAATGGGTGTGTGGGTCTCCTGTAATATTGACGTTCAGGGGCGGTCTTAGCCTGTTTGGTGCCCTGGGCGAACACCCCCTCTGGCTTTGTCTAGGGTTTATTTCTGGGATTTCACACAACCCAGGATTCAAATCATGAACACATAATGGGCTTGGATTTACAACTTTATGAATGAAATGTGCTCTATTTGGAAGCAGCCGCCCCCCCCCCCCCTCCCCTTTCAATGGGTTGTCTGTGAGACTTTAAATCATCAAACTGTAAATTATAAATTTTAAATTGTTATTGATCCCTTTACCACTAGTCATAAAGTGTATATTTATTGTCTTACTCTTTTTGTATTTATTGTTTGTGTTCTTGCACTGCTGTAACTGGAGCCTCGTCATCTCGTCTCTATATACTGTACTGTACCTGAAAGTAAGAGCTCGTTTAGACTCTATTCTGTGAACAGGCTACCTCCCACGAATATGTGAATTCTTCTGTGAAAGAAGTCTTGATGCATCATCCAGGAAAGTAAATCTCCAAAAGTTGATTCTGTTCATCTGGACGTAGCGTTTTGTGGGAGAGACGTTTCATCACTCATCCAAGTGACTGCAGGTGTCTCCAAATCATATAAACAGTACATTTGCATAATGACTGAAACCAGCCCACTGAAGGAACAACGGGCTGGGAGGTCAGTTCCTTGATCTTAATTATGCAAATTCTCATGACCATTGACCAACAACCACTGACCAAAACCCACTGATCAATGGCCATGAGTACCATTCACAGAGAGTTGGGGAATGGCTGCAATCACAGCATTGTAAGATGGCAAAAAAATGTACCCTTAGGCCCCCTCCTCGATTCAGAGATGGTCTTTCCCTTTTCACGGAAATGGCCTCCTTGACTCCCTGCTCAAACCAGCGTTCCTCCCTGTCCAGGATGTGCACATCCTCATCCTTGAAAGAGTGTCCACTGGCCTGTAGGTGTGACTAGACTGCAGAGTCCTGGCCTGACAAGGTAGCTCCTCTGTGTTGTGCCATCCGCTTCGCCAGAGGTTGTTTGGTTTCCCCGATGTATAAATCCTGGCAATCCTCCTGGCACTTAACAGCGTACACTATGTTACTCTGTTTGTGTCGGGGGACCCGATCCTTGGGGTGGACCAATTTTTGGTGCAGCGTGTTTTTGGGTTTAAAAGCCACAGAGGAAAAAATGCGCCTCAACTGTTCCGATACTCCTGACACATATGGGATCACTACAGGCTGATCACTTGGGCAGCGGTCGTCCTTCTCTCCTGGATCAGCTGGAGCTTTCCTTAGGTGCCTTTCCAGCTTTGAGAAAAGTCCAGCTGGGATAACCACATTTACTCAGGGCCTTCTTGATGTGCCGTTCTTCTGCCTCCCTGGCCACTGTGTCTGTGGGGATGGTGTTCGCTCTGTGTTGTAGCGTCCTGATGACGCCCAGTTTGTGCTCGAGGATATTGAGAGTCAAACCTTAAATACTGATCCGTATGCGTAGGTTTACGGTACACGTCAGCTTTTAGATGTGCATGTGCATAACTCAAGTGTCATCTTATCAACATGTTATGTGGTCTTCAATGTTTTTTTTCTTCTATTTCTGGCAGATACAGACATTTAATTTAAAGTCTTGATGTTGCATCTGTCTACATACTGTTAGTTACTAACGCTAATGAGCTGTTGTGTTTTATTTTGGACTGGGTTTACACAAATGCTCACTGAATGTGTTGGCAATAAAAGAAATTTAAAATAATAAGTTGGATGTACTTAATTCATTTGTGTGGAACCTGTTGACAAAATAAATTTATGTAAAACTAATTAGTAAAGCACAAGGTGGCTGAAAATATAATATTTGAATTAATCTAACTTAAATTTAACATTTTACTGCCACAAATAAGAAATGTGTTGAAGTAACTAATCGAAACTATCTAACCTGTAAATATATCATCTATGTTCATACAACATAACTTGATTTAGGTAGTCTTAAATATCTGTTGTTAATCTTAAGTAGTTTTTTAAAATTAGATGAACTAAACATTTTTGCTTTAAACTAACACAATGCAATTTCATGGAACCTGTTGACAAAATAATTTTAATTAAAGTCAACTTTTCATTTTTTTGAGTGCAAGCAGTCGGTCCAGCTGACTTTCTTGAGGCACTGAGGGCAGTTTGAGTGCATTACAGCAGACTGATCTTCTCTGTTATCTTTCCAGTGTGAGTGCACGAAAGGATCTCACAGATGAACATGTGGTCCCTGACACTCCAGCCACCTCTTCTGCACCCGTCTCACCTCCAGCTGAGGCTCAGAGGAACAAATCAAAGAAGGCTTCCTGGTGGCGCAGATGGCTTTTTTGTAAGGTGAGTTTACCACTGCAGAGAATAAGCTCTGAACAAACAAATGGTGCAGGAATTTCTGCATCTATTTGTGTTTAACTGGATTTATTTGTAAGTGGCAAATCTGAAGTATGAGGTCATTTTACTGTGTTCCTGTTTAAAGCTGATTCATTGCTTTGTGTTTCTTCTCCTGCAATTTCATCACTGTGATTGCACTGTTTGTGTCTTTCTATAATGGTAACATCAGCACTGAAAAATGTGAAGTCAAGGACGTTGGTGTCCAGATGGAAGTTTCCTGCCCCCCAAATTGCTGCTGTTTTTCTGCACGGTACATTCTACAGAGCCGAGTGTGAAACGTGAACAACTGTTATAGGAACATATGAAGTCTGAATGTTAGGATTGACACTCAAATTCTCATTATGTCGTCCATTTTGGTTGAACTAACTGGTGACGTGTTCCTCAAAGAAAAAGGTGACCTTAGATGATGAGCCGTGTTGGCCTGAGGTCAATGAGAGAGATGAGCCAGTTTCCAGGCCGTCTACCCCAGCAGGTTACGGTGGGTAGCCAGGGGGCTATGTTAAGATAAGATAACCAAGATAAGATAACCTTTATTAGTCCCACACGTGGGAAATTTGTTTTGTCGTTGGAGACAGAGTAAGCACAGCAAAAAGACCATTGTTAAATTAGCTCCAACAGAATTATTTTCAACACTTTTTCAGGGTTAATATATTATTTATACACTCTTAAGAGTTAAATCAACATTTTTGAAATAGTTATAATATTTAACACCAGGCCAGAGTTCATGTTTTAACATTTTTAATCTTCTGGTTAGTGTTGGCTTCACTCCCTATAGTGTCAGGCTTTCTACACTGAAAAGTGTTAAAATTAAATTCTGAGAAAGAATTGAATTCCACAAAATAAATATTCCCCAAAAGGACATTTATTGTGTCTTCAAAAAATTGTGAATGATGGTACAATGTACACTGTCTCATCTGAAACATTGTATGACCTTTGCATGTCAAAAGATTTATAAAACTTTAGATCTGACATTTTCACTATGCATCTCTGCTCAGCATGCATAGATGGTTATCAAAACACTCTGTAAACAACCTGTTTCCCATAAAAAAAAAAAATTTCATCTTCAACCAAAAGTAAGTCACTTATTTGGCGAAAGACAGGCGTGTCTTCTTCCACTGCACTGCAAATAACAGGTCCAGCTTTATATTCACTTGGGACAAATTAAACACAAAATGTGCTTTGAAAAGTTCATCAAATGCCCCGAGTGAGTGGCTCGCCTGGTGTGTGTCAGTCTTGCTCTTCTTTTGCCTGACAGCGAGGAGGTATGGTTGCCAATCCTTGTTGATTGCAGAGATGCTCTTCCAGACTCCAGCATGACTGGGGTTGACATAAGGAAACTAATAATTATTCACAGAAATGGTGTCTAAATACAGAAAAAAATGCAGAAGAGATTGCTCAAAGACTTTGGTATTATTGAAATTTCATGATATAATTACCTTATGAAAGAGTACAAGTCTCTGACTTGCATCACTCGCGCTGATTTTTGGAGACCTTTGTCCTCCTGGTGGTGGTAGAAGGAGATGTAGCAACAACAACAGCAATGCCATTTCTTGTTCAAAGGCTGAAGATGAAAAGACACAAAATTAATACCATTTCATCAAATGTTTTGATCTGTTTAACAATGAAAATAGGGGAAAGTTAAGAGACTTCCAGCTCTCCCATGTCTATTGTTGAAAGTTATCAAAAACTAGATGAAATCGTTAGAGATACAGAAGAAGAAAAAAATCTATAGGATTATTAGTTCAGGATCATCATACAAACAAAACGGACAATGCTTTGTTTGACTTTATATTACATTCTAAGATCAAAACTAGAAAAACTGGACAAAGATTTACTTTGTTAAAGGGTGTTAAAGTGAGCTTTTCAGCCTCTTTTATGGCATTTGGCCTGAAGAATGTCTAAAATTCAGTCCTTTTGAGATTTGGACCACCTGAAGAACTGTCTGTCAACCTATTAGGTTGTGTTGGAGATCCACAACGAATCTTTCTTTGGACAGTTTTCAGAAACTGAAAGAAATGTATCCTGTACCACTTGCGGCATCAAAGAAGTGCTCCTGGATAAGTGAAAATACAAAATATTTTGTCAGATTTAGCTCATAACAAAATATCAGATAATTTTTATGTCCAGCATTAAACAATTTTGTGTTGACTATTACATAGCCTTTGTCTGCATATGGATCTTTGAGTGAGGGGAACAGCATCACAATGCCCAAAGCATACTCCTCTATGAGGGGTAGAGTTGGATGTCTCGAGACCGGTCCTGGTCTCGAGACTCGAGACCACTTTTTCGTGGTCTTGGTCTCGTCTTGGTCTCGACGGACTTTTGTCTTGGTCTCGCTGTTTCGGTCTTGCGTTCTCAAATCGACATAGTGTTCGGGAGATTTGGAGTCAACCATCAGCGGAGCGGGGGGTGGCTTACTGGGCTTAAGCCCGGGTCATTTTTTCAGAAGCATGGGGTCTTTTGGAGTGTAATTTGTTAGTTAGATGCCTGACTAACAACTGTATAAAACAAAAACAACACACGAAGCACAGAGCGCACCGTCGTAAATTCCCCCTAATTTTGGTATGATCCGAGCTCAGGCACTAGGCGACTGCACAGCACCCATGTGAGCGAGGGGGGAGAAGCTGCTGCAGGACAGAGGAGAGCTTAAGTTTGACCATGTACCAAAGCAAATCGTACTGATTCGTACTGAACTAATAATGTAAATATGACGGTGTATCACAAAAGATTGATATCAAACTGATCACTTGGTTGCGTTACTTGCTCTTCGATTGAATCAACAAATGGATAAATAAAAAGCCGAACAGCAATGCTGATTTTTTAGAGTCTTAGCTTACATTTCATATTTTCAGTTGTTACCCTCCACGGCTAAACAAACTCTCTAAATTGGTTTCAGTTGTGTACTGATGTACACAACAATGGACATAAGGAGCTTCTTTCAAAGAAAAAACTCAGGTAGATGTTATTAAGTGTGCCTATGCGAAGGCACACTTATTACTATTGCTCGGATTTATTGTGTGGATGCTTTAAGCATCCACACTATTGAGTTCCTGTTTCTCTTTATTCTTTATTATTGTGTGGATGCTTTAAGCATCCACACTATTGAGTTCCTCTTGGGACTTCCGTACACTTTTTGGCACTTAACTACTTCCACAATTTTCAGCCGATTTTCACCGTTCACATTTTAAAATATTCTGCTATTTCTGCTAATTCCTGCTATGTCTTTTGGTATTTTTCACTATTATACTTTTTAAAATATTAAGCTTAATTTGTCCCATTGAAATGAATGGGAAACTTCTGCAATTCTGCTAAAATTTGCTTGTTTCTGAAACTTAACTACTTCCTCATATTTTCACGTAGAACAACCATTCAAACTTTAAAATGTTCTCAAATTATTGGGCTATTCAGGTATGATTCAGCTTTTTCAAATCTTTTACCGTTTTACCTTTATGCCTCTTAAAGTTTTCAGTTGCAAAATTGTGATTTTTCACAAAATACATGCGTTGTTATGGTTGCTATGCACTTGGCTTCCAGTGTGCCACTGAAGGTTTTGCAGTCTTCTCTTCATGTCCGAACAACTTCTTGCTACTTGCTCAATCTTCACTCAACTTCCACAAATTATACATCAAAACATAGGTATTTTTGCTGGGTTTCCGAAAATGTCACTATCATTGTTGTGGTATTCATAGAACTTTCGCAAATCTCCTCAGACCAACACAATGTCGGAAAACTCTCCATATAAAGTCAATGGAGAGTTTGTTCAAAATCACCGCTGCATTTCTGTAATGAGAGGCATATTCGAATCGTCATATCTCCTTAACGAAGCAAAGTTAAGACATGAGGCTTGTCCCGGTATATCTTCAGACACTCGTGACGCTCACAATTCAAGAATTTCTTTCTCACGTATTACCGTTCTGAAATGAGTTGGACTTGTTTGAGGGTAGGAAATTCGTCCGTCGCTCAGATTTCTTCAAATTTCAAACCCTGGAAATGAACCACTTTTTTCTCTCGTCATAACTTTTTGTTGGATTTCCACAGAGACCTGAAAATTTCCATGACTGTTCACCAAAGCCTGCTGTCTCTTACGGTGAAAGAATGATATCGATACTCCAAATAGATTTCGAGTTACAAAGCGTTGTTTGAGGGCAAGTCAAGCCAGTTTTTGCTTCGCTCTACTCAGTTATGGTGCATTAGAAGTCAAATATCTTTAATAATTCACATTTTAATGATAAATTGTCAACACTGGAAGATTCCCCCATCTCTTCTGAACAAAACGGTGTAAGAATGACCGCTCTAGCCCCTACGGTTAGGAAATTATGGTCATTTGTTTGAGGGGAGTCGTCATTATGAGAAATAGGCTGCAATAATCCTGTGCCTCTCTGTGCTGCGTGTGTAAATAGATGCACCTGTTTTGGCGGGAAAAAGTACACAGGCTCTCTGATTGGTGGATTCAAATTCAGCAGCTCCCAGGCTGACCTAGAAACTTACTTCTCTCTCCCTGTGCATCTTTTTGCTGATTTTTTCATTTAACAAGTATATTTGAGGGACCCTCAGCATGTTCAGCATTTTTTCAGCTGTCCATTTTGCTTTTCCAATTTTTCTGTTTAACTTATTACTATTGTGCTAAATCATACTATTTCTGCTATTTTATAAGATTTGTGCAAAATATAGTATTTCTGCCAAATATAGTATTTCTGATTATTTATAGTTTTTCTACTAAATCATAGTACAGTATTTCTGCTTTTTATAGGATTTGTGCTTAATATAGTATTTCTGCTAAATTATAGTATTTCTGCTTTTTATAGTATTTGTGCTAAAACATAGTATTTCTACTAAATGTAGTATTTATGCTTAATCATAGTATTTCTATATATTTCTGCCAGGTCCCCAGGCAGCCAATCCTCTGTGAGGACTGAGACATTCAAATTTTGAAATCAGGGCCTGCACGGCTTCCCAGCCAATCATATATGTGTCCTGAGGCATTCAAATTTGCATATTGGGGCCTTCATGGCTTCTAAGCCAGCCAATCATATCTGAGGGCTGAGGAATTCAAATCCACAAATCAGGGCCTGCACGGCTTCCCAGCCAGCCAATCATATATGTGGTCTGAGGCATTCAAATTTGCATATTGGGGAATTCGTGGCTTCTAAGTCAACAAGTCATCCATGTCATATATCTCTAAAAATTCATATTTTAATGATAAATTGTCAACACTTGAAGATTCCCCCATCTCTTCTGAACAAAACGGTGTAAGAATGACCGCTCTAGCCCCTACGGTTAGGAAATTATGGTCATTTGTTTGAGGGGAGTCGTCATTAAGAGAAATAGACTGCAATCCGGTTGTTCAGTGATGACGCGACGAATCCTACTTCCGGGTCTAAAGTAGTCTGCGTTTAATATGGCATTTGTGTTGTTAACATGTTTAATGTTATGTATTTTCTTCTATTTGATCTCAAAAAGCTCCTAAAACAGTCAGCGATCACTGTTGACCTCCCTCGGCTTTTATTACCTGTTAGGTTTGTAGCTTGAACCTATTCGCTGGAACGTTAAGACAATATAATTACACTGCAAGCAAGACGCACGTAGGCAAACTTCTTCATGGTACTCGTGCACGGGAGAGACTGGACAGAGCGCCGTCCCTTCGCTTGACCCCAGTAGCTCTCGTCCGTCCTCCCGTAACACTGTCCTTTTATTGAGGTTACATGAATATGCATAGGTTCATTAACATACGACGTCTACATACAAACAAAGAGTACCTTGCCTGTGTGTGTGTGTGTGTGTGTGTGTGTGTGTGTGTGTGTGTGTGTGTGTGTGTGTGTGTTGCTGATCAAAGGGTCAAACATCCTTGGTCAGGAAGAGGGTAGACTAGACCCCCCCCCCGGTGAGGAAGTCCAGCAGTTCATCTAAACAGAAAAGCACTTAGACTAGAACAGACGTAGCTACGTTAATCCTACCATAAAACAATTAAAACAAGATGCGACCTCTTCCCGTGCTCCCAGGATGTAGGTGTGCATTCTAGTGTGGAATGCACACCAAGCCTCTGTAGCCTGTTAAAGATCACACAACTTATCACTACACAATTGATTATACACCTCTAAGCATCTATGGTTAAATATTTCTAAGCATAAATGACAATCAACAATACAAATCTAACATTACCGCTAATCATTTATTTAAGCTCAGTTTTTAAAACCTTAGGATGTAACTACAGCCCAGCCCATGCAGCAGTATATGAATGACTAACCTCGTATTGTGGATGGATTATCTCAGTTGTTCTCCTGGCTGAAGTTTGGTCCGTTTACAGCATCCTGCCATGCAATTACATTTGTTCCTGACCACCGAGAACACTCACGGTAACTTTTATCAAGTGGAAAAAAAGTTAGCTTGTTTATATTATGCTAACATAGCTGTGTCGCTAGCGGTCACGTAGCACATCATTATATACCAGCTAGCCAAACTTCAGTAACCCTACAAACGTCACTGCTGTTTAGCTTTCTGTCTTCATTTATGTTGGAAGTGATAACAGAGCTGTACGTTTTAACTTGTTTCCAAAACCCCGCAGTCAGGACATGCTATATTGTATTTAGATAGAAGCTAGCGAGCTAACTCCCTGCTAACTTCTAACTCCGTTAAATGTCATAAATTCTGTTTTCATGGATGCCTGGATGTTAAACTCAATTGTTACACCTGGTAGAGCAGAACGCTGATCATTTTATTAAAGATGAAAGACTTTAGACAGTTTTTCAACTCACAGTAATGCCATAGTGATCGTTTGATATATGGACCTGCAGCGGAGTTTAGACCCAGACACGGCTAGTGACGTCAGACTGAACAACCGGATAATCCTGTGTCTCTCTGTGCTGCGTGTGTAAATAGATGCACCTGTTTTGGCGGGAAAAAGTGCACAGGCTCTCTGATTGGTGGATTCAAATTCAGCAGTGTGTGTGTGTGTGTGTGTGTGTGACAGAGAGAGAGAGAGAGAGAGAGAGAGAAAGAGAGAGAGAGAGAGAGAGAAGGCCTTTTAATGGGATGATCTCATTCTAAGATTCAAATTCAATATATTTAGACTGGTTGACTGAATTGGATCTTGTGTGTGTGTCTCTCTGTGCATGTGTGTTTCCTTATGTGTACATATTTCTGATTGTGTGGCTGTTATATATTTTTTTGCTGATTTTTTTCATTTAACAAGTATATTTGAGGGACCCTCAGCATGTTCAGCATTTCTTCAGCTGTCCATTTTGCTTTTCCAATTTTTCTGTTTAACTTATTACTATTGTGCTAAATCATACTATTTCTGCTATTTTATAAGATTTGTGCTTAATATACTATTTCTGCTTTTAATAGGATTTGTGCTTAATATAGTATTTCTGCTTTTTATAGGATTTGTGCTTAATATACTAATACTTAATATTTCTGCTTTTTATAGGATTTGTGCTTAATATAGTATTTCTGCTAAATGTAGTATTTATGCTTAATCATACTATTTCTATATATTTCTGCCAGGCAGCCAATCCTCTGTGCGGACTCAGACACATATCACATATCAGGGCCTGCACGGCTTCCCAGCCAGCCAATCATGTCTGAGGTCTTCCGTTTCCTCTCTCGTCATATCTCAGCGACGGTTGTACAAAGAGCAATGAAAATCGCAGTCAAAGTACACCAAAGTCCGCTGATTCACCCAGTACAAGAATTATGCCTCTAGTCCACCTAGTTTTTGAGTTACACAACGTTTTGTAACTCCAAAAAACGGCGTTTTTCGCCTCTCACCGGGATCTAATTCTGACTGCTCATCACCCTGTTTTTCAAAACGGCTCCTCTCTTTCCCAGTGGCGCAGTTGGTAATGTCACGGGTCTGCAAGCCAAAGATCGTGGGTTCGATTCCACCTTGGTCAACATGCTTTTTTCCCTACAAATTAATACACTGTCACAGACCAGTAATTCATATTCATCATTTATTACAATTCTGCAAACTTTTATGATTTTACCAGCTTTTCTAATATGGACCTCACATTCTTAACACTCCATGGCACAAATACTCTTACCTTTAGGCTCTGTGTATGTGTGTGTGTGTGTATCAATATTTCTCCCATTTTAAAGTATTACTCCTCCATAATTGTATTTCTGTTAAATCAAAGTACTTTTACTACATCTTAGTACTTCTGCTCAATCATAGTATTTCTGCTAAATCATTGTTATTATGCTATATATATATTCTTTCTGTTATCTTATACTATTTCTCCTAAATTCTTGTATTTTTGAGAAGTTATGTTTCTGGTAAGTTACAATATTTCTGCTAAGTTCTGCTATGCTATTGTATTTCTGCCAAGTATTATGTTTCCTCTAAGATATTGCAGTTCTGCTAAGTTATTCCATTTTAGCAAAGTTCCTTTGCTTCTGCAAAGTTTTTACAATTTCTGCAACTTTTCAGCTTTTTCAGCTACTTTTTGCATACAGCTTCAGCTTTAAAGCATCCACACTGCATTTTTGCAGGAAATGCAAATTTTTCTAGTTATTCTTCAAGTTGCTCGTTTTTCGTCCGCTAACTACTTCCACAATTTTTGTGCTATTTTCACCGTTCAAATTTTAAACTATTCTGCTATTTCTGCTAATGTGTGCTATGACTTTTGGTATTTTCTGCTATTATACTTTTTAAAATATTAAGCTTTTTTCCTTTAATTTGTCCCATTGAAATGAATGGGAAACTTCTGCAATTCTGCTAAATTTTGCTTGTTTTTGAAACTTAACTACTTCCTCATACTTTCGCCTAGAAAAACCATTCAAACTTTAAAATGTTCACAAATTATTGGGCTATTCATGTATGATTCAGCTTTTTCAAATCTTTTACCGTTTTACTTTTATGCCTCTTAAAGTTTTGAGTTGCAAAATTGTGATTTTTCACAAAATACATGCGTTGTTATGGTTGCTATGCTCTTGGCTTCCAGTGTGTCACTGAAGGTTTTGCAATTTTCACTTCATGTCCGAACAACTTCTTGCTACTTGCTCAATTTTCACTCAACTTCCACAAATTATACATCAAAACGTAGGTATTTTTGCTGGCTTTCAGAAAATGTCACCATCATTGTTGTGGGATTTATAGAATTTTTGCAAATCTCCTCAGACTAACACAAGGTCAGAAAACTCTCCATATAAAGTGAATGGAGAGCTTGTTCAAAATCATCGCTGCATTTCTGTAATGAGAGGCATATTCGAATCGTCATATCTCCTTAACGAAGCAAAGTTAAGACATGAGGCTTGTCCCGGTATATCTTCAGACACTCCTGACGCTCACAATTCAAGAATTTCTTTCTCACCTATTACCGTTCTGAAATGAGTTGGACTTGTTTGAGGGTAGGAAATTTGTCCTTCGCTCAGATTTCTTCAGATTTCAAACTCTGGAAATGAACCACTTTTTTCTCTCGTCATAACTTTTTGTTGGATTTCCACAGAGACCTGAAAATTTCTCTGACTGTTCACCAAAGCCTGCTGTCTCTTACGGTGAAAGAATGATATCGATACTCCAAATAGATTTAGAGTTAGAAAGCGTTGTTTGAGGGCAAGTCAAGGCAGTTTTTGCTTCGCTCTGCTCAGTTATGGTGCATTAGAAGTCTAATATCTTTAATAATTCATATTTTAATGATAAATTGTTAACACTGGAAGATTCCCCCATCTCTTCTGAACAAAACGGTGTAAGAATGACCGCTCTAGCCCCTACGGTTAGGAAATTATGGTCATTTGTTTGAGGGAAGTCCTCACTATGAGAAATAGGCTGCAATAATCCTGTGCCTCTCTGTCCTGCGTGTGTAAAAAGATGCACCTGTTTTGGCGGGAAAACGTAAACAGCCACTCTGATTGGTGGATTTAAATTCGGCAGCTCTCTCCCTCTGTGTCTGTCTGTGTGTGTGTGTGTGTGTGTGTGTGTGTGTGTGTGTGTGTGTGTGTGTGTGTGTGTGTGTGTGTGTGTGTGTGTGTTTAGTGGGAGAGAGAGGACCCTGCCCTTATTTGGCAGCATGTCATTGTAGGATTTAAATTGAATATAGTTAGACTGGTTGACTGGATTAGAGCCTGTGTTTGTGTGTCCCTCTGTGCATTTGTGTTTCAATATGCCTTCATATTTGTAATTTTGTAAGTTATTACTATTCTGCTAAATGATACTATTTCTGCTTTTCATAAGATTTGTGCCTAATATAGTATTTCTGCTAAATTATAGTATTTATTATTTTTATAGGATTTGTGCCAAACATAGTATTTCTGTTAAATTATAGTATTTCTGCTTTTTATACTATTTGTGCCTAATATAGTATTTCTGCTTTTTATAGGATTTGTACCTAATATAGTATTTCTGCTTTTTATAGGATTTGTGCTTAATATAGTATTTCTGCTAAATTATAGTATTTCTGCTTTTTATAGTATTTGTGCTAAAACATAGTATTTCTACTAAATGTAGTATTTATGCTTAATCATAGTATTTCTATATATTTCTGCCAGGTCCCCAGGCAGCCAATCCTCTGTGAGGACTTAGACATTCAAATTTTCAAATCAGGGCCTGCACGGTTTCCCAGCCAATCATATATGTGTCCTGAGGCATTCAAATTTGCATATTGGGGCCTTCATGGCTTCTAAGCCAGCCAATCATATCTGAGGGCTGAGGAATTCAAATCCACAAATCAGGGCCTGCACAGCTTCCCAGCCAGCCAATCATGTATGTGGGCTCCAGGTATTCAAATTTGCATATTGGGGAATTCGTGGCTTCTAAGTCAACAAGTCATCCATGTCATATATCTCTAAAAATTCATATTTTAATGATAAATTGTCAACACTTGAAGATTCCCCCATCTCTTCTGAACAAAACGGTGTAAGAATGACCGCTCTAGCCCCTATGGTTAGGAAATTATGGTCATTTGTTTGAGGGGAGTCCTCACTATGAGAAATAGGCTGCAATAATCCTGTGCCTCTCTGTGCTGCGTGTGTAAAAAGAGGCACATGTTTTGGCGGGAAAAAGTACACAGGCTCTCTGATTGGTGGATTCAAATTCGGCAGCTCCCAGGCTGACCTAGAAACTCACTTCTCTCTCCCTGTGCATTTTTTTGCTGATTTTTTCATTTAACAAGTATATTTGAGGGACCCTCAGCATGTTCAGCATTTTTTCAGCTGTCCATTTTGCTTTTCCAATTTTTCTGTTTAACTTATTACTATTGTGCTAAATCATACTGTTTCTGCTATTTTATAAGATTTGTGCTTAATATAGTATTTCTGCTTTTAATAGGATTTGTGCTTAATATAGTATTTCTGCTTTTTATAGAATTTGTGCTTAATATAGTATTTCTGCTTTTTATAGAATTTGTGCTTAATATAGTATTTCTGCTTTTTATAGGATTTGTGCTTAATATAGTATTTCTGCTTTTTATATGATTTGTGCTTAATATAGTATTTCTGCTAAATTATAGTATTTCTGCTTTTTATAGGATTTGTGCTAAAACATAGTATTTCTACTAAATGTAGTATTTATGCTTAATCATAGTATTTCTATATATTTCTGCCTGGTCCCCAGGCAGCCAATCCTCTGTGAGGACTTAGACATTCAAATTTTCAAATCAGGTCCTGCACGGTTTCCCAGCCAATCATATATGTGTCCTGAGGCATTCAAATTTGCATATTGGGGACTTCATGGCTTCTAAGCCAGCCAATCATATCTGAGGGCTGAGGAATTCAAATCCACAAATCAGGGCCTGCACGGCTTCCCAGCCAGCCAATCACATATGTGGTCTCAGGCATTCAAATTTGCATATTGGGGAATTCGTGGCTTCTAAGTCAACAAGTCATCCATGTCATATATCTCTAAAAATTCATATTTTAATATTAAATTGTCAACACTTGAAGATTCCCCCACCTCTTCTGAACAAAACGGTGTAAGAATGACCGTTCTAGCCCCTACCGTTAGGAAATTACGGTCATTTGTTTGAGGGAGTCGTCACTATGAGAAATAGACTGCAAAAATCCTGTGTCTCTCTGTGCTGCTGCGTGTGTAAACAGATGCACCTGTTTTGGTGGGGAAAAGTGCACAGGCTCTCTGATTGGTGGATTCAAATTCAGCAGTTCCCAGGCTGACCTAGAAACTTAGTCCTCTCTCCCTGTGTGTGTGTGTGTGTGTGTGTGTGTGTGTGTGTGTGTGTGTTTGTCTGTGACAGAGAGAGAGAGAGAGAGAGAGAGAGAGGCTTTTAATGGGATGATCTCATTCTAAGATTTAAATTCAATATATTTAGACTGGTTGACTGAATTGGATCTTGTGTGTGGGTCTCTATGTGCATGTGTGTTTCCTCATGTGTACATATTTGTGATTGTGTGGCTGTAATAAATTTTTTTGCAGATTTTTGTCATTTAACAAGTATATTTGAGGGACCCTCAGCATGTTCAGCATTTTTTCAGCTGTCCATTTTGCTTTTCCAATTTTTCTGTTTAACTTATTACTATTGTGCTAAATCATAGCATTTCTGCTATTTTATAAGATTTGTGCTTAATATACTATTTCTGCTTTTCATAGTATTTGTGCTTAATATAGTATTTCTGCTAAATTTAGTATTTCTGATTAATTATAGTTTTTCTACTAAATCATAGTACAGTATTTCTGCTTTTTATGGGATTTGTGCTAAAACAAAGTATTTCTACTAAATGTAGTATTTGTGCTTAATCATACCATTTCTGCTTTTTATAGGATTTGTGCTTAATATAGTATTTCTGCTAAATTATAGTATTTCTGCCAAATTATAATATTTGTGCTAAAACATAGTCTCAATTTAAAATTACAATATTCATAGTTCATCACAGTGTCTCTGGTAAATCACAATATTTCTGCTCTGTTGTACTATTTTTCTAAATCATAGTGTTTCTGTAATGTTTAAGTATTTTTGGCTAAATATATTCTTTCTGTTATCTTATACTATTTCTCCTAAATTCTTGTATTTTTGAGAAGTTATCATGTTTCTGGTAAGTTACAATATTTCTGCTAAATTCTGCTATGCTATTGTATTTCTGCCAAGTATTATGTTTCCTCTAAGATATTGCAGTTCTGCTAAGTTATTCCATTTTAGCAAACTTCTTTTGCTTCTGCAAAGTTTTTACAATTTCTGCAACTTTTCAGCTTTTTCAGCTACTTTTTGCATACAGCTTCAGCTTTAAGCATCCACACTGCATTTTCGCAGGAAATGCAAATTTTTCTAGTTATTATTAAGTGTGCCTATGCGAAGGCACACTTATTACTATTGCTCGGATTTATTATTATTATTATTATTATTATTCTTTTTCCGCCTGAAATTTTGGACCTTAACTCGCCCCACAGTTTTGAGACAAGGTTCACATATGATATATCATTGTGTGCGGCTGGAGCTGGAATGAGTTGCTATGACTTTTGGTGTTTATTACTTCTATAGTTTTTTAAATATGAATATTTTAATGCAAGTTTTTGCCCATTCAAATGAATGGGAACGAACGAAAGTGAAACTTTACTTACTTTGTGGTGTGTTTGCTCACTCACTTAATTTGTGGTGTGTTGGCTCACTCTAGTGGTATGTCCCCGTATTTGGATTACCATAATGACAACAATACGAACGGCGCGCACAGCGTTGGTGCTTTCAGGAACCATTGGAATTCTTAAGGTTGCACGAAGCATTGAATAGTTACGGTAACGGCAATGGTGTACGCTTGGTGGAAAACTGCATATCCCACAATTCAAAGCACGCCTCTACCAGTCAAACAATGGCGGCTGCCACTTGGTTTAATATATTCCTCTTATTTGTGTTTCTAGGTCACAAAGTAAACTTTTAAGATATTTTCAGGTGAGAATGTAGGTGTGTAAACGTCAAATATCTGCTCGTTTTGTCAAAACATCCCATATTAGCAACAGATTTCTCACGATGTTGCTGCTAGCCGGCTAGCTAGTTCGGCCGGCTAGCTAGCTCGGCTAGCTAGCGCCGCTTCGCTCAAAAGCACCCAGGCTTGGCTTTCAGTGAGGCGTCTCTAACTCCTTTCACCCCCGATCGCTCCGCAAACAGTCTTTGTCTTAGCTGGACTTATTTTTCGTTTATATGGGCCGATGATGCTGGTCGATGTGGAAAAAATAACTGAGTTGTTCATATACCGGTGGCTAGCTAGCTCCGCGTTAGCCACCGGTATATGTCTCTTCCCCTCGTATGCGGGGAAAGAAACACCGATCGACCGGTGGTGGCTAACGCGGAGCTCAATCGTGGATAAGGGAAACCCAATGCAGGAGAAGCAGGCGGCTAGTGAACTGAATTTCAGGTAAGACGTTATTAACTGCACTCTATTTGGGTCAGATATAAACCGAGTTTAGGTGTAGTTTATTTTCGTTGTGCTGACAGTTACAATAACTGTACTGCGTGCTAGCTAGCACCACGGAGTTTCTATACAGCTGTGCGCGCTAAGTTACTGATGTTGAACTTTATGACAGCCTCCCCTATTTTCAGGCGAGAATGTAGGGGTGTAAACTTCAAATATCTGCTCGTTTTATCAAGAAGTCCCATATTTTATCAAGAAGTCCCATATCTCTCACGATGTTACTGCTAGCGCCGCATGGCAGCTAGTCGGCTAGCTGGCTAGGGCGGCTTGGCTGACACCCAGGCCGGGCTGACTGATACCCAGGCCGGCTCACGCTCTCGTTTCACCGCCGCATGGCGGCTAGCTGGCTAGCGCGGCTTGGCTGCCACCCAGGTCGGGCTGGCTGACACCCAGGCTGGGCTGGCTGACACCCAGGCCCGCTCACGCTCTCCTGTCACCCCTAGTCTTTCGTGATGACTCTTGGTTGGCTGCTGGACTTATTTTTCATTTATATGGGCTGGTGATTCGGTATGAGTGTCCGGTGAACTGAATGTCAGGTAAGACGTTATGTATATTTAAGGTAGTGACTGGAATAAGTCACAAGGTGTCGCTGTTGAGCTGCATATATGTTGTAAATTTTAGCAATTTTGACCATTTGTCCTCTGCAGGACACCGTAGTTCAGATTTCTCGTTCGCGTGGGCGCCATCTTGGTTCAGTGTTTACTGTGATGTGCAAAGGTAAGCACTGTCAGTGGCGAACTGCATTGGTTTTGTTTAAAAATAAGTGTTCCACTGTGTAAAATAGCGGTTTGTCATTTAAGCCGAGCATATATTTTGTTTATTGAGAGGTTCATGTATTGTCTGATGAGAGTATGAGACAAAGATATACTTTTCTTTCTTACTCTCATATAAAATATTTAGCTTTTATTAAATAGTTATCTGAATCTTACAACCAAAGTTTGTATAATAATACACAAGATTGGCTGTAGACCATTGTTAATCATTCAGAACACTGTGTAAAAATAACAAAAAACAAAAAGTGAATGAAAAGTGCATAAATATTTATTTTACGTGTTTGATGTGTGTGGCAGGGCGTGGTCTGCAGTGCCGCTGCAGGGGAGGTGGACCCACCTCAGCGGCATCTGCAATCACGCCTCTCAGGTGTAAAGTCTGTGCTCTCTCTGCTTTTTTTTTTTTTTTTTTTTTTTTTGTATGTGTCGGGCTGTGAGATGAAAAGCTACAAGCCGGCTGTGTGGGTACAGCAACTATGTGTGAAAAGTGGTCCATAACGTAATGCTTCAAAGTGTGTTCATGCAAACATTGTCGGGTCTGCTTATGAACCTCTGCGCACAGCGTCTACAAATTGGGGCTGTACGAAGTCACCTCATCTTTACACAAAACTGTAAGCTGTCATCTGTGAGGCGCGAGCGGTGTTTGGTTTTACCATAGTTAATGGTGGAGAATGGCTGCTCTGCTGAGTTTTGCTCTCTGTAGCCGTTTGAATGGCAAACTATACTGATTAGCGGCGGCATAGGCACACTTAAAATTTCTTCAGAAATTTTCGCTTTCTAGTTATTATTATTCTTTTTCCGCCTGAAATTTTGGACCGTAACTCATCCCACAGTTTTGACACAAGCTTCATATATGTTATATCATTTTGTGCGGCTGGATCAGGAATGAGTTGCTATGCCTTTTGGTGTTTATTACTTCTATAGTTTTTTAAATATGAATATTTTAATGCAAGTTTTTGCCCATTGGAATGAATGGGAACGAACGAAAGTGAAACTTAACTTACTTTGTGGTGTGTTTGCTCACTCACTTAATTTGTGGTGTGTTGGCTCACTCTAGTGGTATGTCCCCGTATTTGGATTACCATAATGACGACAATATCAACGGCGCGCACAGCGTCGGTGCTTTCAGGAACCATTGGAATTCTTAAGGTTGCACGAAGCATTGAATAGTTACGGTAACGGCAAGGGTGTATGCTTGGTGGAAAACTGCATATCCCACAATTCAAAGCACGCCTCTACCAGTCAAACAATGGCGGCTGCCACTTGGTTTAATATATTCCTCTTATTTGTGTTTCTAGGTCACGAAGTAAACTTTTAAGATATTTTCAGGTGAGAATGTAGGTGTGTAAACGTCAAATATCTGCTCGTTTTGTCAAAACATCCCATATTAGCAACAGATTTCTCACGATGTTGCTGCTAGCCGGCTAGCTAGTTCGGCCGGCCGGCTAGCCGGCTAGCTAGCTCGGCTAGCTAGCGCCGCTTCGCTCAAAAGCACCCAGGCTTGGCTTTCAGTGAGGCGTCTCTAACTCCTTTCACCCCCGATCGCTCCGCAAACAGTCTTTGTATTAGCTGGACTTATTTTTCGTTTATATGGGCCGATGATGCTGGTCGATGTGGAAAAAATAACTGAGTTGTTCATATACCGGTGGCTAGCTAGCTCCGCGTTAGCCACCGGTATATGTCTCTTCCCCTCGTATGCGGGGAAAGAAACATGCGAGGCGGCCACCGATCGACCGGTGGTGGCTAACGCGGAGCTCAATCGTGGATAAGGGAAACCCAATGCAGGAGAAGCAGGCGGCTGGTGAACTGAATTTCAGGTAAGACGTTATTAACTGCACTCTATTTGGGTCAGATATAAACCGAGTTTAGGTGTAGTTTATTTTCGTTGTGCTGACAGTTACAATAACTGTACTGCGTGCTAGCTAGCACGACGGAGTTTCTATACAGCTGTGCGCGCTAAGTTACTGATGTTGAACTTTATGACAGCCTCCCCTATTTTCAGGCGAGAATGTAGGGGTGTAAACTTCAAATATCTGCTCGTTTTATCAAGAAGTCCCATATTTTATCAAGAAGTCCCATATCTCTCACGATGTTACTGCTAGCGCCGCATGGCAGCTAGCTGGCTAGGGCGGCTTGGCTGACACCTAGGCCGGGCTGACTGATACCCAGGCCGGCTCACGCTCACGTTTCACCGCCGCATGGCAGCTAGCCGGCTAGCTGGCTAGCGCGGCTTGGCTGCCACCCAGGTCGGGCTGGCTGCCACCCAGGCTGGGCTGGCTGACACCCAGGCCCGCTCACGCTGTCGTGTTATTTTTCATTTATATGGGCTGGTGATTCAGTATGAGTGTCCGGTGAACTGAATGTCAGGTAAGACGTTATGTATATGTAAGGTAGTGACTGGAATAAGTCACAAGGTGTCGCTGTTGAGCTGCATATATGTTGTAAATTTTAGCAATTTTGACCATTTGTCCTCTGCAGGACACCGTAGTTCAGATTTCTCGTTCGCGTGGGCGCCATCTTGGTTCAGTGTCTACTGTGATGTGCAAAGGTAAGCACTGTCAGTGGCGAACTGCATTGGTTTTGTTTAAAAATAAGTGTTCCACTGTGTAAAATAGCGGTTTGTCATTTAAGCCGAGCATATATTTTGTTTATTGAGAGGTTCATGTATTGTCTGATGAGAGTATGAGACAAAGATATACTTTTCTTTCTTACTCTCATATAAAATATTTAGCTTTTATTCAATAGTTATCTGAATCTTACAACCAAAGTTTGTATAATAATACACAAGATTGGCTGTAGACCATTGTTAATCATTCAGAACACTGTGTAAAAATAACAAAAAACAAAAAGTGAATGAAAAGTGCATAAATATTTATTTTACGTGTTTGATGTGTGTGGCAGGGCGTGGTCTGCAGTGCCGCTGCAGGGGAGGTGGACCCACCTCAGCGGCATCTGCAATCACGCCTCTCAGGTGTAAAGTCTGTGCTCTCTCTGCTTTTTTTTTTTGCTTTTTTTTTTTTTTTTTTTTTTTTTGTGTATGTGTCGGGCTATGAGATGAAAAGCTACAGCCGGCTGTGTGGGTACAGCAACTATGTGTGAAAAGTGGTCCATAACGTAATGCTTCAAAGTGTGTTCATGCAAACATTGTCGGGTCTGCTTATGAACCTCTGCGCACAGCGTCTACAAATTGGGGCTGTACGAAGTCACCTCATCTTTACACAAAACCGTAAGCTGTCATCTGTGAGGCGCGAGCGGTGTTTGGTTTTACCATAGTTCATGGTGGAGAATGGCTGCTCTGCTGAGTTTTGCTCTCTGTAGCCGTTTGAATGGCAAACTATACTGATTAGCGGCGGCATAGGCACACTTAAAATTTCTTCAGAAATTTTCGCTTTCTAGTTTTATATAGTATGCTTCGGATGTTGTTCACAATATAACTATGCAAAACCAGAGGAATTTCAATACACAGCAGTATATTCACAGTTGAAACCAGATATTTACATACACTTTATGGAGAAAACATAAAAACTTTTTTTTACTGTTAAACATCAATTTAGAGTAAACTTTTGTTTTAGATAAATAAATGTTGAAATATCTTTTGAATTAGTTAAATGTCAGAATAAAAAGAGGGAGCTGTCTATTTTATCACTTTCATCAAATTTAGGATTACATATACACTAAGTTTATTGTTAATTAATAAGAAAACTCCAGACGATTCCATTCTGAGCTGAAGAAGCTTCTGATAGGTTAGTAGAGTCCATGTGAGTAAACTGGTGGCACAGCTGTGGATGCATATAAGGCAAAACACAGAGCCTGTTTCTTTGACATGGGAAAATCAAGAGATGTCAACCAAAACACCAGGAAAAGAACTGTGGAGCTCCATAAGTGTGGCTCAAGTTTGAATACAATTTGGTGCCATTTGCAATTAAGAAATACAGATAGTTTCTCTCTTTACTCTTAAAGTTAAAAAATATGTTTTTTATATTTATCAATCTAAAAAAAATAAACATTTAGTCTGATTTGATGTTACAATTAAAAAAGTGTTTGTGTTTTGATCTGAAGAGTTTGTAAATATCTGGTTTCAACTGTATATTTGATGATGTTGGTGTTTGGCTTGATTGTCAGCACAAAGAGGGAGAGAGAGGACAGAACAGAGATGGAACAAGAGCAGGTGAGACACACATGTTAGTCAAATGGTTGTTTGCCAAAACTCATCAGAACATGTATCTCGTACCTAGTGTTTCTTTTTAGATACCATTTGTTACTTTTCAAATTCTACATTTATTAAGTTATGCAGGCTTGTTTGCACAACAAGGCTAAATAATTATATAAACTTTTCTCAATCTAAATATTGTACTTTGGTAGAATTAAAAAATAAGTGTAGTGCAGGTCTATGATTATTTTTAGTGCTACTATAATTTAGTTCTGATTCTGGTTCTGTCTTGGTTACTGTTGTAGTCCTGTTTTAATTCCGGATCAGTTCTGGGTCTGGTTGAATTGGGGTTTAGTCCCTGTGTCTTTATACAGGCCCGACTTTGTTCTGCCTTGCTGCTTAATTAAAAAACTAGTTTAAGGTTTCCGGCATATGTATATAGAATAGCATCTGGCTGCAGTTTAAGGACTTTTTTTGTCTTGGTCTCATCTCAACTTGGTCTTGGTCTTGTCTTGGTCTCGATACCCTCTGGTCTTGGTCTTGTCTTGGTCTCGGATTAGGCGGTCTTGACTACAAGTCTAATGAGGGGAAGGTGCCTGAGAGTGTCACGGCCCGTGGCTCGGCATCCAGGGAGCCGTGGGAGGCTGCAGTGGCCACACCCTCGGGCTGGGCCGCCTCCAAACCACCTGCGTCTCATCTGAGGCAATCACCGGAGGACTACTTCAGCCAGCTCTGACGGCTTCTCTTCGCCAGTCCGTAAGTCTCCTCCCAGTGTGACCAGCATTAGACAAAGTGAATCTGTGAACTAAGGTGTAGGTCTATTAGGTTATGTTGTGGTGATCCTCAGGTTGGGGGATGGGTGTTCATACTGGAGTGCAAAATTAAAACCAATGGAGATGGACCAGAAAAGTTTAAAGCCATCAGGTGCTCAGTTTAGAAAAAAGAGAAAAGGAGAGGAGAAACAAGCAAAAGATACAGGTAAGCAGATGTGTCCTGTCACGACACATAATAATTAGAGGGAGGAGTTGTACAGGGAGATGGCCACGGGCAGGAATGATTTCCTGTGTCATTCAGTGGTGCTTTTTGGTAATCTCAGTCTCTCACTAAATGTGCTCCTGTGACTTGCCAGGACATCATGGAGTGGGTGGGAGGTATTATCCATGATTGTCCTTATCTTGGACAACATCTGCCTCTCAGACACCACCTTAACAGAGTCCAGCTCCATCCCCAACACATTACTGGCCTTGTGGATCAGTTTATTTAGTCTGTTGGCATCTGTGACCCTCAACCTGCTGCCCCAGCATGCAACAGCATAGAGGATAGCACTGACCACAACAGAGATACAACAAGTTAACATCAATTAGTAGGGATAGTGAAAACTTCTGTTTACGTTTGTAAGCCACTTGGCTATGATGTAAACAGTAGACACTGATGCAGCTTACTGAATCCTTTGGACTGTGTTCAGCACAATAGTAATTAGTCATTAGCCAGAGGGAGTGTTTGCCCAGGGTGCCAAACAGGCTTGAACCGCCACTGTCGGGACTTATATTTCTGACGTGATCTCCTCCTTTTTGCCCCTGGTACCGGGGGCGTGGGGCTTAAGTGGTTTAAGCTGCCAGTGGCACAGAGTGTAGTGCGTAGGGTGGTGGGCACAGACAGGCCTTTCGAAGTTGTTGATGCTCAAGGCAAAATGTTTCTAACGTTGAACCTGAGCTCATCCTCGAACAGATAAAGCCGTAAAACATTAGCAACGACTGAATGCTGGCTCTCGCTTTGAGTAACCGGAAGTATAAGACCGGACTGCAGAAGTAGTGGTCTGTCATGGCAGCCTACGTACGCACTTACAGAAACCTGTGGATAAGGAAACACAACACATTAAGTCGTGGCTCAAGAGCTGGCAGTTTGTCTTGTAATCGGAAGGTTGCCGGTTCGAGCCCCGGCTCCGACAGTCTCGGTCGTTGTGTCCTTGGGCAAGACACTTCACCTGTTGCCGACTGGTGGTTGTCACAGGGCCCGATGGCGCCAGTGTCTGGCAGCCTCGACTCTGTCAGTGCGCCCCAGGGCAGCTGTGGCTACAATGTAGCTTACCATTACCAGTGTGTGAATGTGTGTGTGAATGGGTGGATGACTGAATGTAGTGTAAAGCGCCTAAGTCTAAGTAAAGCGCTATACAAATATAGGCCATTTACTTTAATGTCGGTCATAAGGGTGGAACTTCAAGAGCCACTGTGACTTGCAGGCAGCCTGCAGACACAGGGATTGTTTTCTTTGTGTATGTAACTAGTTGAAGGTCAGGTGGTTTTAGTGGCGTATCACTGAAGTGCTCTTCTTAGATGTGGTTAGGCAAGATAGAAACTGCAGAACCTGTGTCCACAATCAGTTCAATGTCCTTAGCTGATGAGGTAGGTGTGCTCACATTTATGCTGCATTGCAATCCTTTTGATGCATAAGAAGGATCTGTTAAGTAAAGGGCTGAGTTTTGGTAAATGGACTTCCTGTACATCTCTTGTCTTGGATGAGCAGCAGACACGAGCAAAATGTCCAGTTTTATGACACAGTTTACAAGTAGCTTTGGCAGCAGGACACTGACGAAAGTTGGCTAAGTGACTGTTTGAACCACATCTAAAACAGTTCTTAGATGGTTTTGTTGCATGAGATGGCTTTGCAGGGTGAGCATTGTATTTGTGCTTCCTCTGCATGGAGTATGAGTGAGACTGCACAGCTTGGACTGGAGTACTGCTGTTTGCAGCTATGGATTTAGCTTGTTGAACTGCAGATTCCATTTGTATTGCCAGTGTAACAGCTTTATCTACTGTCAAATCAGGTTCAAGCAAGAGTCTTTCTCTTATGCTGGGGTTAGACACATGTTCAGCTAGCTGATCATGGATCATTTCTTCTGTCCTGTCATCAAACACACATTTAGAAGCAAGGTCACGCAAGCTGGCCACATACTGGATAACAGTCTCATGTGAAGCTTGTGTTCGCTTTCTGAAAGCATGTCTTTCCACAACAACATTTACCTTAGGTGAAAAGTGTTGTTCTAGGGCAGTAACAGCAGAGGCAAAGGTATCACCTGTATTTGGCAGTGAGTAGAAAATCCTTTGTCCCTCTGTTCCTAAGCAGTGAAGTAAAGTAGCTCTTCTTCATGCTTCATTCCCTGTTGCAGTGATCACAAGCAAATAATTGTTGAACATACACATCCACATGTTGAAGGGCAAAGCAGGATCTCCAGGGCAAGGCAAAAACATGGGCTGTGGATGGACGTTTGCAGCCATGATGACTCAGCAAAAAACTAAGCTGAAAAAACAGGCAGGGTTACTCGTCGCCAAAATGTAGCAGCGGCTGGTAATAAACCAGTCCTCATCAAGGAACAGTGCTTTTTAATGAATTCAGCACAGACTTTACATCGTAGAGGTAACAGGGATACACATCAAGTTATCAGTTAGCCATCTTAACTATATTCTAACTCTAAAATTTTACCGACTCCACTTTTCTCTTATTTCGCGACACCGCCCTCTAGTGGTGGTGGTACAATCATTACAGGACACAACAACAGTCTGGAGTGTAGAAGGAGTAGAGCAGTGGCGAGAGGACACATCCCTGTGGTGCTCCTGTGTTGATGGTGATGCTGTTAGAGACGCATCTACCCACCCTCACCACCTGAGTTCTGCCAGCGAGGAAGTCCAACACCCAAGCACACAGGCGGCTGTTGAGACCCAGATCCCTGAGCTTTGTGAACAGTCTGCTGGGCACTATTGTGTTAAACGCTGAACTGTAATCAACAAACAGCATTCTCACATAGTTGGCCTATTTCTTGTCCACGTGGCTGAGGGTGGTGTGCAGGACGTGGATGATGGCGTCCTCTGTGGATCTGTTGGGTCGGATCTGTGGTGTCTGGGATGGAGGAGGAGATAATGTTCTTCAGCAGCCTCTCAAACACCTTCATTACTACCGAGGTCAGTGCAACTGGCCGGTAATCGTTCAGGGATGAGGGTTTCTGTTCTTGGGCACAGGGATGACGGTGGATCTTTTGAAGCATGTGGGGACCACAGACTTCACCAGGGACTCGTTGAAGATGGAAGTGAACACACCTGCTAGCTGGTCAGCACAGCAGCGCAGCAGACGGCCGGTGCTGCCATCTGTCCCCGCCGCTTTCCTTGTGTTCACTCTCCTCATTGCCGCTCGGACGTCATGCTCCGTGATGCTGATCACCGGTCCTTCGCTGATGACGTCACTGTCCTCGGTAGTCATGCGGTAGATGGCATTAACTGCCTGGCTAACCACGAAACTGGCGTAGAACTGGTTCAGCTCGTTGGTGAATGCAGAGTCGGTGTTGATCGGCGCAGTGTCCCTGGCTTTGTAGTCCGTAATGGTGTGTAGTCTGTGGCACATACTCCGTGTGTTGCCCTGGTAGAAGCGAGACTCCACACGCTCCTGGTACTGGCGTTTGGCATCTCTCACCACGTGCAGCACGCCGTATGAGGCCGCTTTGTAGGCACGCATATCGCCAGTGGTGAGACTCGCGTTGTAGGTGGCGGTCCTGGTGTTCACTGCGTTCACTTTACTTGGTATCAGATTGATACCAAAATTTGTAGTATGCACAGCACTACTGTTTGTAGATATTTTTACACTAGGTGTATGGAGGGCCATGAGTAGCAAAATGAACAAATATGTCAGGAAATAATTCACTAAATAAGTAAATAAGTAATTAAAATATATATTGATTTAGTTTAAAACATTGAATAAAATATTTATTTCTATTTTCAAATAATTAATTACACATTTTCAATTAATTTCAGTTTTAATTCATTAACATTTAATTCATTATTTAGTCAGTTCATTTTGGCACTTGTGGCCCTCCATACAGGGGAACTAGCACAGTCGTCTCCTTTTTACGAGTGTGTAGCGGGCCATGCCACCATTGTTGGTGGGCCCTGTGAGCTAAAGTGGTGAACAGAAGACCCAAATATACTGAAAGTGGGCTTGCACCTTGAGGTCCTCTAGTGGCTGCTCTGTGTATTTGCATAAACATGCATATACAGTAGCAAGACACAGCGTCTTGACAGACTCTGCCACACACTGAGCAGAGCCTGTCATGAAAATTGGTGCTAAAGTTTTGGTAAGTGAAATTCTTCATTCATTTTTTCATTAGTTTGCGTCAATGGCCAGCGATAAACCCATGCAGCTTAAAGATGCAGCTTAAAGATGCAGCATGCTAACCAAGCTTGCTGCTGCACATTCTGAGGCACATATGATCACTTCTGGCTCTAAGAAGCATGAAACAAAAGGTGAATGTGACTATAATGATGACCAGTAAACACTTCTACAAGTTACATGTGTGTAATAAATACTAATTTAACTAATTGAATGGTTGTTATCTATGTAAATAAACAGAGGAGTAGCACAGAAAAAAATATTAGTACAAATTATGGTTATAAACCTGTGTTCAAATAAACAGATGGCACCATGGTCTGTATTTGTTTTTTTTTTAAAAAGACTGTGTTGGCTTAAATGGCAGCAAGTTGTGCATGGAGTTTAAGCCAAGAGCTCACTGAAGTTGGCTTAATTTGCAGAATAATGTATAGAAAAACTGTGAGTGAATAAAAATCTTGGACCATTTGCTTGATCTGCCTTCAAATAACAGAAGCAACACATCTGCCAAGCTTCGGATTTCCCCACATGCAGGAGTCATGTGGTAAGAGACACGATCAGTTTAGAGATAGTCTGGAGGATCATTTTCTTTTCAAAGTGCAAAAAAAGGCCTGAGGTAGCCTATTAGGGATGTCTGCTCATACTGACATCATCAAGAGCCGCAAATAGAAAAAAACTGTCTGAAGAAGAGCTTTAGGCTCACTTCTTTAACTCTTGCTGGCCTTGTTATTTGAATCTTTAGACATTTTTAAATGGAGATAAACTGCTAGTAAACGTGTATATATCTAACTGAAAATAAGGAAAAGCATAATACGTCCACTTTATATGACTTAACCACTGCAAGAGTAATATTGATACAGACTGTTGTACTGTATAATTTAAACAGTACATTTGAAACCAGACACAGGACCCATAGGTACTAATAAACTCAGGAAGTTCGCATTAATGTCCTCTTTTATTAGTCCACTTATCCCTCTGATGGCTTTCTACACTGCACCCATATAACCTTTCAGACTTTACATCTTCATATTTACCAAGCACAGGATGCAAGCACTTTATGTTTTTGTCTCTACCATGCCTTGTACTTTACAGGTGTGAAAATTAAATCTGATTCAACTTGAGTGGAAACAAACGTAGCGGGAACAAGCACAGCGGGGAATCAACAGTCCCATTAGAACGGTATTTTGGAAATAACTTGCTGTCTAACTGATCTGCTGACACACAGAAAATGCGCAAAAATGAGTTCTGTGACGGAAGACTCGTTTGTGAAGGAATTGATTTGAAACTGTTTGCAGTGAAGAAACTCTGCTAGGTTAAAAATCATAATGACAGCTGAATTTAATTCAGTTGCATCAGTTTGTGGGTGCATCAGGTTCGCCAAGGGCTTTGTTACATTACTACTTTTAACAAGTTCCAAGCATCTGAGGCTTTCCTTGATTTAGCATCAATGATGATCGCGTGCAGCTGTGTTTTCTTTAATACAGCTGAAGAGAAGAGAAAGTGTGATTAGGAAAAAAATAACTACTCAGTGCAGACTATTGCAAAATTACATAAAGTGATGCAAAAAAGTGCAATAAGACAAAAGGTAACAACAAAAAAACCTCCTACAAAAATAATCACACAGAGACGCAAACAGCCACAGGAAGAAGGAGGAGTCTGGATTCTGACTTTTTTTCCGAATTCCCACTCTAACCTTGGAATTAGGAGATTATCTTCATAATTATCATAATCTCAGAATTCTAAGGAGGAAGATCAGAATAATGAAATTAAAGTGAGAATTTTGAGATTAATCTCAAAATTCTAAGGAAAAAAACAGACTTCTGAGATTAAAGACAGAAATATGAAAAAAAAATCATAATTCTGACTAATCTCAGGTTAATTTTTGAGATTAATTGTGAGATTAATCTCCAAATTATGAGATTACAGTAAGAATTATGAAAAAAATCAACCTGTTTTTTCTGAGGTTTCTGACTTTAATCTGAGAAGAAATCAGAATTAGAAATGAAATATGGGGAAAACAAATTTCAGAATTCTGACTTTAATCTCAGAATTCCAAAAGAACCCAATGAATTTTTTTCATTGGGTCTTTTCTTTTGGTCATTTTTTTTCTGTAACTTTTTTGTGTTTAAAAAAAGATAAACTCATGCCCCAAAATGTAATGCAGTAAAATAAAATAAAATAAAATAAAGTTGAAAATCAAAATGGAGTTAAATTATAAGGGGCTAAGAAGACCGTGCAGTCACTATAGATTTTGATGCATAATGCTGCTTTCAGCCAGGAAAGGTGGGAGTTAAACCTACAAATGTTACAAATGTCTTGGCATTTCTTCGGAAATCGTGCACTTTAGGCAACAAAGTGCTGAAGTACTTTTTCATGCAATGGCTAACTCTAAATCAGGCATTTGTCTTGATTAACCTCAGCATCCTCGCCTCCTGCGCCACTGCTGTAATTAAAGATGTCCCACTGTGATTAGTAACATTTCATTATTTACTGAAAATCAGCACAGTATGAATTTAACTATATTCTTAATTGGAGGAAAATAAAACAAACTAATGATAGATGCACAAATTGGGAATTGTATGGTTGGTGAGAACTGAAAGTAGGAATAAATAATGAAGATAAATGTAGCAATTAGAACTGCAGGGGAACAGTGTTAAGATTAAATACAGATTAATTTGGTTTATGTATGTGTTCTCCAAAGTCTGCTGCTTCTTTGCAGGCTTCTTAAACTTCTTCCAAGAGCTTGTTAGTTAAATATCCACGTACTTAGGTATAATTGTCTGAGACAAGGACTGCAGGTAAAGTATAAAGATATCTCAGATGTTTAAAATAGCAATGTTTTCTTATTCCGTGGCATCAAATTCTGCTGCTAACAGAAATAGTGCCAGCCCAAGACAGTAATGATTGCTTGGCCTGAATGCAGTTTACTTAGGGGCACATTCGACACTGACTGACAGCACTGACTCAGCTGAGCCTAATACGAGGTTAAAGAGTTTAAGATCATTGCTGCTGTCCTTGTGGACGTCATGAATGCTGGCAACCAGTTTGGTGTCGCTTGGTGTTGCACGAGCGTGGGAGCAGGTCGCTCTACATGTATTTCATACATACAGGAGCTCTGAGATCTCCAGATGACATAGAGGAAGATGGGACTGCTTGAAAAGATGAAACCCTCTGCAGACTGCTTTTTTTAATGAATCAAAAACAAGAAAGAAAGAAAGAAAGAAAGAAAGAATTCTATCATCAGATGTAAATTTGCATTTCGTCTGAATGTTGCAGCAGAAACTGTAACGTGTCTATTTTCAGTCTGACCATTCTGTGTGGTTGTATGGGGAAATCTCAGCAGATCAGCAGTTTCTGAAACACTCAGGCCAACAATCATGCCACATTCAAAGGCACTTAAATCTTCCTCATTCTGATGCTCAGCTTGAACCTCAGCAGATCGTCTTGATCAAGCCCACATGCCTAAATCCATGGAGTTGGTTTAGTCACTGATTAGAGCTTTGTGTTAGTGGCCTCTAAGTGTGTGTATATGAATATAAATGACACTGACCTTTTTCTCCATTACGAATTCATTTTTTCTATCTTTATAAGTAAAAAAAATATATTTGTGATTAATTGCTTGATAAAAAAGCAAAACTGAAAAGCTAAAGGTTGTGCAGTATGGGCTTCTGGATATTTGAATTTCTTTTCAACCTTTGACATTATCTGCAAAGTGAATTGAAATCCAATACAAGCAGGCCAGTGAGTGTTTAGAGATGAAAGCTTCATGTGCTCAATGAGGGCGATTGTACCGACAATAAATATGATTAGTCTCATGGAAACTAGCCAGCTCATCAACTATGAATCAGCATAATACATTTTTAATGGAGGCAACAGTTTACTGTAACAAATAATAACAAATCTGGGAAGAGAGGCTGAGGGTTTAACATGCTCTTTGTATGGTTAGTGGGAGGCAGAGTCATGGCAACATTCATTAATCGTTCACATCCTGTCAGGAAGTGATTTATGATCTGCACATGAGACCTCTTACACAACCCGATGTGTAAAATAAATGATTGATGTCAACAACACTAAAGCAAGGGCCTCATTTCGCTGCAGCTGTAGCACTTATTGGATATTTCCGTGTAGCCATGGTGGCTGAGAGCTCCAGTAAATTTATCCAGATTAAACTTCATGAACCTGCATCTTCATACCTGTACCATTGGACAACTAATTAACAAAAGAACTGCAGGAAATTAGTGCTTAAGCAGATAAATGTTTGATATTTAGGATGCTAACTGAAGCCTGTAGAGTCTGAGATGTAGCTCTTATGCTTTTTTACAGTCCTTCGTTATTGGCACAAGTGAACAGTTGATGACAGTATGAACAGAAAAAGACTGAACGAGTGTGGCTTTTTTGGGAGCGTTACAAGTAGAAAGCCTTTTCGCTAAGAAGAGCACAGCAGCACATCTTAGATTTGCAAGACTTCTGGAACAGTATCCTTTGGACAGATGAGACCAAAGTGGACATGTCTGGTCAAACACAGCACGTCAGCACAGACAGCACATACCAGCTGTCAGCAGGGTGGTGGAGGCATGAAGATTTCGGTTTGTTTTACAGCCACAGGACCTGGATACCATCAATCATGAACTCCTCTATATACCAAAGCATCCTAGAGTCAAATATGAGGACAGACAGATAAAGCTTTGCCTTAACAGGACAACTATTCCAACTACAGCAGCAAATCAAAGTGTTTCAATGGTCTAGTCCAGGGCTGCCCAATCCCAGTCCTCGAGAGCTACTATCCTGCAGCTTTTAGATGCATCCCTACTCCAACACAGCTGAATCAAATGGTTTGATTACCTCTTCAGCATGCCATCATGTTTGGCAAAGGCCTGATAACAAGCCATTCATTTGATTCAGGTGTGTGGGAACAAGGATGCATCTAAAAGCTGCAGGACGGTAGCTCTCGAGGACCGGGATTGGGCACCCCTGGTCTAGTCAAAGTCCAGACCTCAACCTGATTGAAATGCTGTGGTGGGATCTTAAGGGAGCTGTGCATGAACCTCAATAAACTGAAACAATACTGCAAAAAAGAATAGGTCTAAATTCCTCTCCAATGACTGAGTGACTGATAAAGTCATAAAGAAAATAATTACTTCAAGTTGTTCCTGCTGAAAGTAGTTCTACAAGCTAGTAAACAATGAAGGCACTTAGTTTTTAACAGGACTGCAGAGTCCTAACCAAAGCTTTTTTACACAGGACTGCTGATGCTGGTGGCAGCTGGTGACAGAGAAAAGTGGGGATGTCTGTTGAAAACTGAATGAAATGAAAGAAAATGAAGTTTCTGGAAAGTTCCCAAGAGATGACTGATGGACGTCAGGGAACAAGCAAGCAGGACTGAGGTGGTATTTATATCCTGCTAATCATTCAACTTGGCAGAAATGCAGTAAAATATTGTATTGTTGTCATGGTCTGCCTCTTTTCGCGATTTCAGCAGGATCGCTCTCCCTCTTACTAAACTCACCTCTCCCAAAGTTCCCTTCCAGTGGGATTCTGCCGCTCAGCGAGCCTTCACCCTGCTCAAGGACAGGTTCACCACTGCTCCCATACTCCGGCAACCGGACCTTACACGGCAGTTCGTTGTGGAGTACCTGCGCTCGGCTAGACGTCTCAATTCCCGGCAAGCCAGGTGGGCGCTGTTTTTCGCTCGTTTTGACTTCACTATCACCTACAGGCCAGGAACACGGAACGTAAAGCCAGACGCCCTGTCCAGGCAATTCTCCATCACTGAGGAGGACTCGGACCCCGAGCCTGTCCTCCCGGCCGCCTGCGTAATTGGAGCCATCTCCTGGGAGATCGAGAGGCTCATCCAAGAGGCACAGGAGACCGAACCGGATCCTGGCACTGGCCCACCTGGTCGCCTCTTCGTTCCTTCAGCCGTCTGCTCTCAGGTTCTCCAGTGGGCTCACACCGCCCACTTTTCATGCCATCCTGGGGTCGTCCGCACCTGCTCGTTCCTCCGACGCTACTTCTGGTGGCCCGCTATGGCTAGGGACGCCAAGGAGTACGTAGCAGCCTGTTCGACCTGCGCCCGGAATAAGCTTTTGAACCGCCCTCCACCGGGTCTTCTGCAGCCTCTCCCTACACCAGCTCGACCGTGGTCCCATGTTTCTTTGGACTTCGTCACGGGCCTGCCGCCCTCCGCTGGTCACACCGCCATACTTACCGTTATCGATCGTTTCTCCAAAGCTGCACACTTCGTCGCCCTCCCGAAGCTCCCCTCTGCCTTGGAGACGGCGCGGCTCCTCACCTCCCATGTGTTCTGTCTTCACGGGATCCCCGAGGACATCGCCTCGGATAGAGGGCCACAATTCACGTCCCGTGTTTGGAGGGAGTTCTGCTCCGCACTGGGGGCCAAGGTCAGTCTGTCTTCTGGTTTCCATCCACAGAGTAACGGGCAATCGGAGCGGGCCAACCAGGAGCTGGAAACTGCCCTCCGCTGTGTCGCTTCGCACAACCAATCGACCTGGAGTGAACAGCTTCCATGGATCGAATACGCCCACAACAGCCACACGTCCTCCGCCACGGGCAAGTCTCCCTTCGAAGCGTCCCTGGGCTATCAACCGCCTTTGCTCCCGGCCATCGAAGGTGAGCACTCCGTTCCTTCAGTACAGGCTCACCTCCGCGGGTGCCGTCGTGCCTGGCGGGCGACTCGGGCTGCCCTACTCCGTACTAAGGAGCAGAACAAGACCCTCGCTGACCGTCGCCGGACACCGGCCCCCGAGTACACCATCGGTCAACAGGTATGGCTGGCTACCCGTTTTGTGCCGCTACGGACTGAGTCGAAGAAGCTGTCCCCTCAGTTTATTGGCCCTTTTCCCGTTGAAGCCATTGTGAACCCTGTGTCTGTCCGCCTCAAGCTGCCGCGCAACATGCGCATTCACAATGTCTTCCATGTGTCTCAGGTCAAGCCGGTGCTCTCCAGCCCGTTGTGCCCTCCCTCCAGGGCCCCGCCGCCCCCCCGGCTCGTGGATGGTCAGCTGGTCTACAATATCACCCGCATCATGGACTCCCGGCGCCGGGGTCGGGGTTTTCAGTACCTGGTTGACTGGGAGGGCTACGGGATAGAGGAACGCTTCTGGGTGCCTCGAGCTGCTGTCCTGGATAGGGCCATGCTCCGGGACGTCCACCGCAGGCATCCAGGTAAGCCTGGTGGGTCGCCGGGAGGCTCCCGTTGAGGGGGGGGTACTGTCATGGTCTCCGTGCCTGCCCGGTCGGCCCCACAAGGCTACATTTGCTGTTTCTGTTCTCTCCCTCTCTGCCTGGGCGGAGCTCACTGTGGGCTCCCGCCCTTGGCCCACACACACACCTGACAACAATCACCTGTCATCACCGGGAACACTATTTGAGGCTGGAACACAGATCCTCTCGTCGCTGGATGATTGTACTACTGACGTTAGTGTTCTCACAGCTCCTGTGGACTTGTGCTTCATAATTCGTGATTTGTGATTAGTTGGTGACTTTCCTTCTCTTCTGCCTCAGATCTCCCCCTCCCCCCCCCGGACCTGCGACCTCCCTGCCGTGTGAACGTGTGTGAGTGTGAGCAAAGAAGACATGAGCGAGTGTGAGAGAGCTACCCTGTGATTCCCCGGAGTTTTGGATTCCTTCACTGTACATATATTGCACTTGCACTGGCACTGTAAATAAACTACACCTTGGAGACACCTAACCGCTCTGCGTTTGAGTCCCTGTAACCAGATCGTGACAATTGTACTGTGTTACTTTTTTTTTTTCTTTAATAAACATTTAGGACGACTTTTTTTTAACATAAGCATGTTTTTAATGGCTCCGTTTATGTTTGTAATATTCATTGTTTTCTTTATTTGTGACAAATGTTGGTTACGTGTTTTAATGGTACTAATTCTGGTTTTCAATCATTTTTGTGCAAAAAGTATTTGTTGCTCAGTGGGTCCTCTAGTAACTGAAAGTGTCCTTAGGCATAATAACAGAATGCCAAATTGCTCCTAATCGTGGTGTGATATACATATGTGATATTTAGAAAGTTCTTAAAGGCATAGAATAAAGCACTGTTTGAATGTATGAATATGGTTTCTAGTTAACAGTGGTTTGAGTGCTCAGTTACAAAAGAAGAGTGCCATGCAAGTATCACTCCAGCTCTGCCTGAAAACTTCTAAAGGGAGAGCAGAATTATTAGGCAAGTTGTATTTTTGAGGAATAATTTTATTATTGAACAACAACCATGTTCTCAATGAACCCAAAAAACTCATTAATATCAAAGCTGAATGTTTTTGGAAGTAGTTTTTAGTTTGTTTTTAGTTTTAGCTATTTTAGGGGGATATCTGTGTGTGCAGGTGACTATTACTGTGCACAATTATTAGGCAACTTAACAAAAACAAATATATACCCATTTCAATTATTTTTTTTTACCAGTGAAACCAATATAACATCTCCACATTCACAAATATACATTTCTGACATTCAAAAACAAAACAAAAACAAATCAGCGACCAATATAGCCACCTTTCTTTGCAAGGACACTCAAAAGCCTGCCATCCATGGATTCTGTCAGTGTTTTGATCTGTTCACCATCAACATTGCGTGCAGCAGCAACCACAGCCTCCCAGACACTGTTCAGAGAGGTGTACTGTTTTCCCTCCCTGTAAATCTCACATTTGATGATGGACCACAGGTTCTCAATGGGGTTCAGATCAGGTGAACAAGGTGGCCATGTCATTAGTTTTTCTTCTTTTATACCCTTTCTTGCCAGCCACGCTGTGGAGTACTTGGACGCGTGTGATGGAGCATTGTCCTGCATGAAAATCATGTTTTTCTTGAAGGATGCAGACTTCTTCCTGTACCACTGCTTGAAGAAGGTGTCTTCCAGAAACTGGCAGTAGGACTGGGAGTTGAGCTTGACTCCATCCTCAACCCGAAAAGGCCCCACAAGCTAATCTTTGATGATACCAGCCCAAACTAGTACTCCACCTCCACCTTGCTGGCGTCTGGAGCTCTCTGCCCTTTACCAATCCAGCCACGGGCCCATCCATCTGGCCCATCAAGACTCACTCTCATTTCATCAGTCCATAAAACCTTAGAAAAACCAGTCTTGAGATATTTCTTGGCCCAGTCTTGACGTTTCACCTTGTGTGTCTTGTTCAGTGGTGGTCGTCTTTCAGCCTTTCTTACCTTGGCCATGTCTCTGAGTATTGCACACCTTGTGCTTTTGGGCACTCCAGTGATGTTGCAGCTCTGAAATATGGCCAAACTGGTGGCAAGTGGCATCTTGGCAGCTGCACGCTTGACTTTTCTCAGTTCATGGGCAGTTATTTTGCGCCTTGGTTTTTCCACACGCTTCTTGCGACCCTGTTGACTATTTTGAATGAAACACTTGATTGTTCGATGATCACGCTTCAGAAGCTTTGCAATTTTGAGACTGCTGCATCCCTCTGCAAGATATCTCACTATTTTTGACTTTTCTGAGCCTGTCAAGTCCTTCTTTTGACCCATTTTGCCAAAGGAAAGGATGTTGCCTAATAATTATGCACACCTGATATATGGTGTTGATGTCATTAGACCACACCCCTTCTCATTACAGAGATGCACATCACCTAATATGCTTAATTGTTAGTAGGCTTTCGAGCCTATACAGCTTGGAGTAGGACAGCATGCATGAAGAGAATGATGTGGACAAAATACTCATTTGCCTAATAATTCTGCACTCCCTGTACAGCAGTAAATCTTGCTACTTGAGCTCTGTTAGGCATTAGTGACTTCAAAACATCAGAAAGTACAATAAAATTAAAGTGTTCGGATACATCAATATATTTTTACACTTTCCATTATCTTTGTCACAACAAAGAAAGAATAATGGACAAATTCAGGGTAGGTGACATTTTTATGGTTAAAAACAACCCCAAACCAGCTGAGGTCATAAATGTCCTAACTCAAGATGACTCTCCTTGTAGCAAGGTCACTTGGCGTGGATAAGATTCGCCATGAGCTCCTGTAGGGCTGTTCTGGTTGACATGCCTCTCCAATGTTACGTGGAGACCTGGGGTGGTGCTTCTGGACTGGCATACTGGGGTCGTGATTTGCGTTTGTTAACCTTAGATTCTGGAGGAAAAATGTGGTTTTCATCCTGGTTGTGGAATACTGGACCAGCTCTTTATCCTCTTGAGGATACTCGACTGTGGGTGGAAGTTTGTGTGTAAAGTATACAAGTGTTTTGATGATCTGGAGACAGCATTCAGCTGCATCCCTCAGGACAGCCTGTGGGAGGTGCTTTGGGAGGATGCGGTGTCTGGCCCACATCGATGGGTGTCTGGCTCACTGCTACTGCTACGAGCCATTCGATTCCGGTATGACTGCAATGAGAGCTTGGTCCACATAGTGTTTGAGTTCACCAGGCCTGCCTTTTGTCACCAATTCTGCTCATAATTTCAAGGACAGAATTTCTAGGCAAAGCCAAGTAGAGAAAGGTTTTCACTTTGGTGGCCTCAGAATTTCGTCTGTTTTTTGCAGACGACATGGTTCTGTTGGCTTCATCAGGTGGTGGCCTCCAGCTCATGCTGGAACAATTCTGAGCCAAGTGTGACAGCTTGAAAAGGGCAGAGTGCCCAGGTATGTAGTATCTGAGGGTCTTGTTCACAAGTGAGGGGAGCAGAGAACAAATTGGACCCACTTTTTTTGGTAATAACCAAAAGAATGAGATTGCTTATTTGGTAGGGACTCAAAGTAGAGACAGTACTTCTCCATATCGAAAGGAGCAAGGTAAGGTGGTTCAGGCTTGTCCTACTGTAAGGAGACCGAGAGTTAGACCCAGGACATGCTGCAGAGATTCAGAGAGACTCAGTGTTCCCCCGGATGGTGAAAGGAGGTCTGGGCTTCTTTGCGTAGGCTGCTGGCCTGCGTCTGGATTCTGGGAGAGAATAAGTGGGAGAAAATGGATGGAATTCCCATTTTCCTTTTAACTTTTTTATACTAGCTAAGCTAAAGAAAAGTTAACTTTTAAAAGTTTTTATAATTGCTTTTCAAATGTTAAAGTGAAGTGCTGCTGGGTCTAAGAAGGGAAGTCAATGTTGTAGTGTTTTAAACCAGCATTTCTTCTAATGGCCAGCAGGGGGCGAATCATTTCTGGCCGTTTCTAATTCTATGGGAAAATGAGCCTGCTTCTGTCTTGAACTGGTGAGTTTGTCATCCCAATCATTACATTTAAGTTGTAAGATTGTCCCTTTGACTTCTCAGTTAAATCCACCCAGTGGGACATCTCAAGGCCTCAAGATGGGGCTTCACAAACCAATTGGTGACTTCACGTTGGCAATGCCCATCTTTTATATACAGTCTGTGGCTCTAATAAAGTTCTAATGCCTCTTAATAAAAAAATGGCTAAACACATTCACCAAAATATGCATATGCATGTAATAAAATATGGCCTCTGTTTTTTCTTCTCTAACTACCTTCTCACAGACCTCCTATAAATGGCATTTGGGTGGGAGGATTTGTTGAATTATTTTCCATTGTGCTTTTTGTAGATCCATCAAGAGTCTTTCTTTGCGTTGCTTTTAAAGTGAAGTGTATTCTTTTTGTGTGTTCACTGAAAACAAACCGTCACCCAACTTTCAGCTGAAATAAACGCTCAAACAGCGGCGGGTTCTCACTGGGTCAAAGCTGAACATGAATTCATCAATGCGAGTCCTCAAAGAAAAAGAAAAGAAAAGAAACGCTGAAAGAAGCTTTGATGTGTGAGAAACACTTTAACCAAACGCCTGCAAAATCTTTGCCTGAAGCAAATTTGCATTCTGATGAAGGAACATCTTCGCATGTGGGAGGCACTGGCAAACATCCTGGTTTATGAACTGTCTGTCAGCCGAAGCAGCTCGTAGTTGCCATAGAGGGAAAGAGAAGAAGAAAAAGAAGAAACGAGAGGGAGGGAGGAACTGCTTTCAAATGCACTGAGAGCATTTACTGCCAGAGAGAGAGCAACAAAGGAGGGAAAACAGATTGTGTGCTTAAATGTGTTGTCTCTAGTGGAGCTAGAGACGAGGAAGAGCGTTTCCAACGAAGAAGCTCTGCAGCCTCTTAGTATTTGATATCAGCACCAGATTGGTGGCGTGGTCAGCTCGGAGCTGAGAAGCAGCTGAAGGGGGAGACGAAGGAAACTTGGCCAGGAATTTTATTTAATCTTTTTTTTGTGATCCTGTTTTTAGATAAAGGAGCATTTGGTGGAATTTGTGGAACAACAATGAACCAAACTGCATCAGTCTCCCATCAGATTGAGTGTCAACCTGTCAAGGATATCAAGGTAGGGCTGATTTTCCTTTCTTTTCATTGTGTTAAGGTTGTTTCTAATCTTTATCAGCTCTTACTTCTCATCCTCAAAGAACTTTCACACCTTTAATTACCACTGCACCGCACTGACACCTCTAAAACGCATCTGAACCAGCTTATAAATGAAGCTGCCAGAGTTACTTTTAGCTTTCAGGCTCATCCTAACAACTGCTGCTTATTTATTTATTTTTACAAAGCTTCATAGTAATGCTCCATAATTCTTCAAAATGACAAATCTTAGTTTTTGCTTGCTAAAATGACGCACCCACTCCCTCAGTCTTAAACTTCACTGTGACCCTAACCTTTATACACGTATACACTAACATGAATAAAATATATAAAATAAATAAAAAACAGCAGAAGATAGCCATTTCATTATGAAACACACTCACCTTGTTGATCTCAACTGTGCTTTTTTTTAGTTCTTTACTGACTCGATACTAAACTGTTGTCAGGAAACTAAATAAATGAAGTACTCTACACAGAGTGGTTCTTGAATGGTTTATTAGATTTGCTTTGCTTTGTTACATTTAAAAGCATCAGGGCTGTAAATTTAACTGTTGTTGGAACAATCCAGAAGATTTGACCCTGTAATGCCAAGTGTAAAATATTTGATACATGAGTTTTTGTGAGTTTTTGAGATCACTACATCATCAGTGTCACTTTTTCTCCGCAAAATGCGTTTTAAGCATTTTTGAATTGCACAAAATTGCCAAATGTAGCACAAACTATACAAATTAAAACTTATGTATCCGCATTTATAATTTTTTTTTAAGTGTCAGAAGGTTAAATAAACACTGAATTTTCAAAACAAAAAATTAATTTTCTTGCAATTATTTCATGGTTCAGATTTTACAGAGCTGATGCCCCAAAGGCCTAGAGTCCAGCTAGCAACTTGGCAACCACCTGTTGCTAGGGATAAAATGTCTTCACTGATCAATTGGCAACTGGTTGCTGGGGGGGTTGCTGTGAAGTTGACTGCTAAAGCCCCAGTCACACAGGCCTAGAGACCGGTTGGTCATTGTCATATGGTAGACACTCATTGATAAGGAACAATGTGTGTTTCCCAAACAGTTGTGAAGCAGTTTCTGGATGCTGAGTGACAATTTTTTTGTTGATGGTGAAAGGTCTATTCTTCAATGACCAAGCCAGTCACATGATGTTAACCCAAAAGAGGAGTATTTCAGTTATTAAATAGGAAAGTTAAAGGCAGAGATACTGTTAAGGTTCACATAATTGAGGAAGGAGAGTACAAACAACCAGGTCCAGAAGATCTTGGTCAAACAATTGATTTTAATGAATACACGCGTGGGAAGACAGGAATTAATCTTCGACCTAATCAAAGCATACACAGATTTTTATAGCATCAGGGTTTGAATTAATGACGCCCCTTCATACGTCACAGACAGAATACATACATACGTCAAATCAAAACCACAATGACTTTTAACACAGTTTAAAAGAACGTTGTCTTCTATCTTCATGGCCGGTACTTCCTGTCACTGCCGGATGCTCTCTTGTCATCTTGACACCTCAGCAGCAGTTCTGCGACAAACTGCTCTTTTTGCAACCCCAAGCAAAACATGATTAAACTTCCACCTATAAATGATTCTCTCTAACTGAGTGTGTGTGTGTGTGTGTGTCGTCCTCAAATGCTCTCTCAATTCACCCGTTGCACTTCTGACCTTTTACCAGACCAGAGGCTCATCCTTATGTGTAATAACCTAACTGAAACTATATGTACTATGTTGAATAAATGTTTTAATCAAGAACCTCTAAAAGAATATAAAAGTATAACAGACAATTTGAATAACCTAGTAATTCAAATAGCCTCGTCTAACCTGCTCCTCAGAATAACTTAGACTCTGCTTTCACTCCTGCAAACTCTCTGCAACTTCCTGTCAACTGCAACTTAGTCTTTCTGAAAGAAACACACACTGTTTAAACCTCTGAATACAATATCAATGCTGCAGATTATATTATTAATGCAATAGTAATAATGATGATTATTTACCAATAGCAGTAAAATAATTTCCCTGCTCCACACTACCCACAAACAAGCAGCAACTAAAGGTGTCTGCAGTAAAGACCCAGCAGGGCATGAGCATCAGAGGAGGAAACACTATATGGTGATGTCTGTGGATTCTTGAATGCAAAGTATTTTCATCCAAGTTTGGAAGCAATCCTTTTATGTAAAATTAGTCTTCAGTTGCTGAAAATGGGGCGGTTTGCATAAAAATGACTGTAATTCCTAAAAAGCTACTGCAGAATATTTGTGAAACCCCTGGACACCCTTGATTTAAAGCTTCAATCACATCTTGGTTGCTTGACTTAAAATCCTCTGTAGTGGCAAAACTGCAAAATAAAATTATACAAGAAAATATTGACCAAATACTGGAGATGAGCTGATGGTGTCACACTAAGTAGGAATGTCTGGTCTCTTATCAGTGTTCACACCTTAGTCTTATACAGATATATATGATAGCTAAGTGTAGTTTTGCAGAAAGAAAATTTCTCCTACATGAAAATGCTCACAGATGGAAAGAGACATGTCTGCAGAGTTTTTCAAATGAATTTCTGTGGCACTTTGAGCACTTCAAGCCACCCTTCTTCTTCTTTTTCTTCTGTACAACTCACAGCAAAGCAATTCAAGTATTGTTTGCACTACAGTCCAGAAGGAAAACGCTTTGATTCTGGGGTGAGCTCTCCCTTTAAGTGATCACCCATGTAATTTAAAGGCAGAATTGGAGCATTACTATGACAGCTCCAAGGACATGAAGTGACCCCAGCTACATAAAGTCTGAAAAGAGTCACATTCTTTCCTTTATTATTAGAAATGAAAGTAAACACTCTGGCTCAAAGTCTGTGTGGCTGACTTTATTTGTGATTTTTTTTTGTTTGGGGCTGACTGACACCTTAAAGACCCCAAAGTGCTGTCAGCCAATAAAAACATGCACTAATATTGGCTCTGGTTGTCAGCAAAGTCTGATTCCATTTTTTTTTTTAAATCCAAGGTAAAGCATTGTTGTCATCTTGAGGGACAGAAATCCCCCCCCCCCCCCCCCCCCCCCCTTTCAGTATTTTAACCAGCTAACAAACCGGTTTTATTTCCTTGATATTGTAAGACTGTTTGGCAACCTCACCGATCACTCAGGACCTCAGAGATTATTTTGTTCTATTTCTTTGTTCTAACGGTGTATGCATATAGAGTGGGGATGGATAACACAGATTCACTGGATATCTTACCAATGGGCCTGTCTCCTTCGATTTCAATTACAAGTAGAAATTTACGTAATATATAGTATGCAAAAGTCTGTTCACCAGCTCAAGATAGTATTTTATCTTCTTTTGTCCTTTACTTGTCCTGTTTCCTCAAATGCTGGGGGACACACTGCACATCATGCTGAGATATGCACAGTTTTCAGCAAATAGCTGTTTTGGAATTATCTTTTTGGTGCAATAAGACCATTTTATGTCCTTAAAACCGTGTTATCTTTGGTATTTTTCACAGATTCAACTAAATGAGAACAAACAACATGTTTTTGTAACAGGCTACTAATAACATAGTGCCTAAAGATAAAGATAACCAGAAAAGAAACCATACGTGCAGCACGGTCTACCTGACCTTAAAGTTAAGATGCCGCACAAAACAATGCGCTGCACGCTTTTCCGTGAATGAGTTGTATCAAATAAATCTCCATGTGGAGTCAGTAGTAGAAATTTTGTTTTAATATAAAATATAAAATCTTTCCCTTTTTACATCTTGGATCAAGATGGCTGCTAGGGTGCAGACACACAGCTTGGCAGGTCCTGTGCTTTTGCCACAAAAAAAAAAACACCTAAAAAAACATCTAAAAACCCCTGGATCTTGACATCAACTTGTCTTTTTGTTTTTATACATTTTTATCTTCTGTGGAGTTCGACAGGTCCAAGAAAGCTGGATAATTATACCATTTTCTCAGCCAAATGGAGTCAACATCTTTTGTTGACAAGATTCTTGGATTTTGGTCATGCTAGACCACCCCCAGGTAAACATGAACAATTAAATACGTCACAATTGTCCCTGGAGATTCTGAAACTTGTTCTGATGCTACTTTTGGCTGGTGATATAGAACTAAATCCTGGACCTAATTCAAACATCAGTGATTTGGAATGGCTACAACTAATTAGCCTAGTTAGCCTATGGGCACAGCTATCTCTGCATTGCTTTCCACCTCAACTAACTGTGCTCCAACCACCGTCCCAGTTAGTAAGGCTACATCTACAACTAATAGTGTTTATGCCCCTGTTGTCCGGGCCTCCGCTTCTGCTGTTTGGGTTACCACCTCAGCTGCTTGGGCCTCCACCTCAGTTGCCTGGGTTATTGCCTCGGCTGCCTGAGCCTCCGCCTCAGTTGCATGGGTTTCTTCCTCGGCTGCCTGGGACTCCATTTCAGCTGCCTTGACTACAGTCTCCGGTAAAGGGTTTCTTATCATTAAATGCTCATAGCATTGTCAAGAAAAGGACAAGAAATCCTGCTATTAAAAGTTACAGAGGAACAAAGATCTGCAAGACATTTAATCAGGCTAAAGTAATCTGGGACACTAAAAATAAACCAAAGGGGCTTCTATGTGGACACATTAACATTCGCAGTATGTTACCAAAGCACGAGCAACTGGAACATATTCTAAGCAATTCCATTATTTCTATTTTGGGTATCTCTGAATCTTGGCTCACAAGTTCTTCTCCTGGATCTGTGGTTGTCTTTCCAGAGTACACAGTATTCACAAGGGATAGAATTGGAACAAGAGGAGGAGGAATACTTGTGTATGTAAAAAAAACACCTGGATTGCTCTTTACTTAGTTCACCAATAGATGTTGAAATAGAACATATTTCTGTTAAAATCACTCTTTCCCCAGAAATGCCATTTACGTTGATCTGTTTATATCGCCCTCCTTCTGCAAAGAATATTTTTTATGAACAACTACAGATATTACTTAAATATCATACTATAAATAATAAGTCTAATGAAATACTTGTAATGGGAGATTTTAATGTCAACTGGGACTGTTAAAAGGACAGAAAAACACTCAAGGACATAATGGAGACTTTAAACTTTACTCAACACATTGAACAACCCACAAGAATAACGAGACACTCTAGAACTAAAATAGATCTGGTTTTCAGTAATAAGCCCGAGCAAATTATTAAATCTTATAATTTTATCACTGGTATTTCAGACCACAATTTTATATTATTTTCTAGAAAACTTATAAAATCACAGGTTAAGAATCACTTTCATAGTTCAACTAATAGGAGAACCTTTTATGAATTTATACCAAGAAGTCAGCGACAAAATGTAGCAGAAGCATTAGCATCAGCTAACTGGGAGCGTTTATTGTGTAGTGATGATCCACAATTCTGCAGCAGTCACTTCACTGACATTGTCAAGGATGTTATATCAACATACTCTATTAGAGGTCAACAAAAAATAAAGACAACATCTAATCTGCCCTGGTTAAACAAAGAGTGCAAGAATCTAATTAAAACAAGAGATCAATTACTAAAACAGTTCCTGAAAACAGGTCTAACTCTGGATAGACAGAGATTTACTTCAATGCGGAACAAAGTAACAAGAAGTTTGAGACAGGCCAAAGCAAAATTTTTTTATAAATATAATTGAAAGAGCCAAAGGTAATGGTAAAATTATCTGGCAACACCTAAATAAATTACTTGGCCGTCATTCAAACAAAAGCAAAAATACAATTGAACTTTATGTAAATAGCTCTATTGTTAGAGAGCCTCTATCTATTGCCAGTAACTTAAACACTTTCTTTATTTCATCTGTTAAGGAGATCAGTCAGAGCTTTGACTCAGTCGTATGCTCTGATAATGTGAATGATGCTGGTCAAAATTTGTTTACCATTACTCATATTTCAGACACTGAAGTTGTTAAACTAATTACAGGTTTAAAACAATCTAAAGCACTTGATGTATATGGAATTAACACAAATTTCCTAAAGGAACATATGAATTTACTTTTACGTCCAACAACTCATGTTTTCAATGTCTTTCCAAGACTCCATTGTTCCAACAGATTGGAAAATTGCTGCAGTTACACCAATTTTCAAAGCAGGTGTGAAGACTGACATGGCTAATTATCGCCCCATAAGCATACTCCCGGTCGTATCTAAAATAGCTGAGAAGTGGGTGGTTAAACTCCTCACTGCTCACCTAGAAAACACCCAACCCTCATTACATCCATTGCAGTTTGGCTTTCGGGCACATCACTCCACAGATACTGTGTATGTTAGTGGAGAACTTGAAAAGCTTGCTGGACAAGAGTTCCTGTGTTGGAGCTGTATTTTTAGATCTGAAGAAGGCTTTAGACTCTGTAAACCATCAGATATTGTTGTCCAGATTGACTCAGTTTAATATCTCCAGTCAAGCTCTTCAGTAGTTTGCCTCATATCTCTCTCAGGAAACAGTGTGTGGTGTTGGACGGGGTTAAATCTCCATATTTAGACTGTGATACAGGGGTTCCTCAAGGATCTGTTCTTGGGCCCTTATTGTTCTCTCTTTTTATCAATAACTTACCTGAAGTCTGTCCAAATATATTTACTCAAATGTATGCGGATGATGCAGTTACATATACGCAAGCAAATAGTGTCCAGCAGGTGGCAAAAGATCTTGCAGCTGCTTTAGCATTAATGCATAGCTGACTGGAGGACTCATGCCTAATGTTGAACACCTCAAAAACTGTCTGTATGTATTTTTCAAAACGCCCCTTAAACTTGAAGCAGTCAAACATATTCCTGGATGGAGTAGAGCTTGAATTAGCTCCAGAATTTAAATATCTTGGGGTCATTCTAGACCCAATATTATCCTTCAAGAGTCACATAAATAAAGTGTCCCAGGTACTTAAATGTAATAATCGAAATTTTAACCATATACGTAATAATTTAAATATGACTGTTGCAAAAACGTATTTTTACTCAATGATCATCTCTCATATGGACTATTGTTTGACGTCCTGGTCACTTGCTTGTCCAACAACACTTAAAACTATTGAAAACATTTATAAAAGAAGTTTAAAACTACTTGACAAAAAACTGACTTCCCACCACCACTGTCATGTGTTAAAAAAAAACATAAATTACTGAACTTCAATAACTTAGTGAAACTTAAAAGAGTGTGTTTAATATATAAAGTCTTACACTCCCTTGCTCCACCACCACTAAAGCAGTTCATTAGGCATAAAGAAAGCTCAGACAGGACCACTCGAGCTACAACCCGAGGAGACTTGTTTATACCCCACAGACGGACAGCATTTGGGCAGAACGTCCTCTCTGTCCAGGGTGGCCATCTGTGGAACAGTCTTCCTCAATCCATTAGAGAATGCTCGACATTCAACTTGTTTAAGGCACAGGTTAAAAACTGGTTACGGACAAATCAAGTGTGTGATCATGTATAAGTTGTATAGTTTTAATATTTTATTTGGGAATAGAATGATGTGTATGTGTGAGCTTGGTGATGGAGTTTTTATTATGAATGAATTTTGAATTTCTTATGAATTATTATGTCTATTTTTTATGTTTTATGGACAACAGATGGAAATTAGCACTTGGCTATAATCTGGTATGTTTACATTCATGTAATTCTTTTTACATGTATGTTCATTAACATGCACTGTCCTAAATAAATAAATAAATTAAATTAAATACTCCTAAAAAAAGGAAATATTTAAGGTAAAAAGCTTCAAATTGTTACTATAGGCGGATCCACTATAAATCTTGGACGAGTTCAAATCTCAATGACCTGGACCTCAACGTAAGAGTTCGAATTTTCTGAAAGTTGTAGATGTGATAACTTGAGAATGCAGTGATGTAGAATTTTAAAACTGATACCACAGATATTGATGCATGCTCAATCATCCAGGTAAGTAAATCTCCAAAGGTTGATTCTGTTCATCTGGACGTAGTGTTTTCAGTGGGAGAAACGGTTCGTCACTCATCCAAGTGACTTCTTCAGTCTCAGCTGACTTCAGGTTCCCCCAATCTTATAAACAGTACATTTGCACAATGACTGAAACTAGAAGGAATAATGGGCTGGGAGGTCAGTTCCTCAATCAAAGCCCCCAGCATCCAACATCACAATGGAGGAGAGGAAGGCACTCACATCACTTAGTAATGACAACAACATTATCATCCTTCCGGCAGACAAGATTAGGTGCACAGTATTGCTAAACCAGAAAGACTATCATGAGAAAATTTTGTCACTGCTCAGTGATGAAAATACTTATGAGCCCCTGAAACGAGACCCAGGAAGTGGTTACAGGAAGAGGATGATGGACTGTCTGAAGCAGTTAGAACAAGACAATGCTATCGACCGGACCTCATACCACAGGCTGTACCCAGGGGAATCTACACCAAGTCTGTATGGTTTACCGAAGACACATAAACAGGGTGCACCTTTAAGACCGATTGTCCGCATGATCAACTCGGTCACCTATAACACCTCCAAGTCTCTGACTTTGATCCTCAACCCGTTGGTAGGCAGCTCTGAGCACCACATCCAGTACACTTTGGATTTTGTTGAGAAGGTGAGAGATGTCATGATGGAGGCAGATGAAACCATGGTCTCGTACGTTGTTACATCTCTCTTCACTTGCGCCCCAGTCACGGAAACGTTGGAGGTAGATCGTAAGAGATTACAGGATGACCCCAACCTCAGCAACAGGACCACTCTCAGCATCAACCAAGTGTGTTTGCTTTTGGAACTGTGTCTTAATTCCACCTATTTCACATACAAAGGCCAGTTCTACAGGCAGAAACATGGGTGTGCCATAGGCTCCCCAGTTTCACCCATCATGGCCAATTTGTACATGGAAGAAGTGGAAAAAAGGGCTTTGCTATCCTACCCTGGACCACCACCAAGTCACTGGTTCAGATATGTGGATGACACCTGGGTGAAAATCAAATCTCAGGATGTACCACAATTCACGGATCACATTAACTCGGTGGACCAACACATCAAATTCACCAGGGAGGATATGAAAAGTGGCAGGTTGGCCTTCTTAGACTGTGAGATTTCAATCAGTAATGGGGGACATCTAAAAGCTGATGTGTACCGTAAACCTACGCATACGGATCAGTATTTAAGGTTTGACTCTGATCATCCACTGGAGCACAAACTGGGCATCATCAGGACGCTACAACACAGAGCGAACACCATCCCCACAGACACAGTGGCCAGGGAGGCAGAAGAACAGCACATCAAGAAGGCCCTGAGTAAATGTGGTTATCCCAGCTGGACTTTTCTCAAAGCTGGAAAGACACCTAAAGAAAGCTCCAGCTGATCCAGGAGAGAAGGACGACCGCTGCCCAAGTGAAAAGCTGTAGTGATCCCGTATGTGTCAGGAGTATCGGAGCAGTTGAGATGCATTTTTTCCTCTGTGGCTTTTAAACCCAAAAACACGCTGCACCAAAAACTGGTCCACCCCAAGGATCGGGTCCCCCAACACAAACAGAGTAACATAGTGTACGCTGTTAAGTGCCAGGAGGATTGCCAGGATTTATACATTGGGGAAACCAAACAACCTCTGGCGAAGCGGATGGCACAACACAGAAGAGCTAACTCATCAGCATAAATAGGCAGTCTATTTACACCTACAGGCCAGTGGACACTCTTTGAATGATGAGGAAGTACACATCTTGGACAGGGAGGAACGCTGGTTTGAGCGCGGAGTCAAGGAGGCCATTTACGTGAAAAGGGAAAGACCATCTCTGAATCGAGGAGCGGCCTAAGGGGACATCTGTCACCATCTTACAATGCTGTGATTGCAGCCATTCCCCAACTCTCTGTGAATGGTACTCATGGCCATTGATCAATGGTCTTTGATCAGTGGGTTTTGGTCAGTGGTTGTCAATCAATGGTCATGAGAATTTGCATAATTATGATCAAGGAACTGACCTCCCAGCCCATTGTTCCTTCAGTGGGCTGGTTTCAGTCATTACGCAAATGTACTGTTTATACGATTGGGGAAACCTGCAGTCAGCTGAGACTGAAGAAGTCACTTGGATGAGTGACGAAACATTTCTCCCATTGAAAACGCTACGTCCAGATGAACAGAATCAACCTTTGGTGATACCACAGGTGTGTCTACTAGGAGGCTCAGAGGTAGCACTGACAGTTTCCAGTAATTTTATAAAGTTAAGTTTTTGTTGAGGAGATACTTAGACTTTGTAGTAAAATCTTGACCTGACAGTGGATTTATGCTTCTGCGTAATCCACTGCAAACCCTTCTGAAACCTTAAGCTGTAGCTTGAAATGCACTTCCCTTGAAGTGTAATTACATTTCACATCAGTGCAGCTTACAGTCACTATGACTGGCCTGCTCAGTACTGATGTTTATTTCCACCCACTTCAGCTTCTGCTGCCATTTTATTGAATCAACTTGAAGAGAATGGATCAAGTTGAAGGGAAAAAATCCACCGCCCCATAATGAGGGCTTCCCATAATGCACTGAGTGTTTCTCCTTCACTCATCATGTGTTTATACACCACTCTGCTTTTAATCATTAGTCCCACCCTGAGCCTTGTTCTTCCAGAGGTTTCTTCCTGTTAAAAGGGAGTTTTTCGTTCATACTGTCGCCAAAGCGCTTGCTCATAGGTGCTCATATGATTCTTGGGGTTTTCTCTGTATTATTTTAGTGTCTTTACCTTACGATATAAAGTGCTCTGAGGTGAATGTTGTTGTGATTTGGCACCATGTAAATAAAACTGATTTGAATTAAACTGAATGAACTTTGGTAATGATGATGAACGTTTCTGTAGTCTCTAGATGGAGTCAACAAACAATTAAAATGCAGTAACAGAGAACAGACAGTATATAAGAGACAGATATAGCCACCATGACACTTTAACTGTGAATAATAACATTTCAGGATTTTAATTGCAGCAAGTGCTTAAATAATATATACAAGTTTAAAGTAAAGATTATTGTGCTTTGGTCTGTATTATTTCCACATATACATTCATGTGGTGCTAGTCTTTTACACCTCTGCTTACACCTCTTTTTCCCAGTGCTACAACACACAATAAGACACCTACTGTTACTATATAAACATGGGAATTAATTTCTTCACACTATAGAATACATTTTCTGACAAAATAACGTAGATTATGAGGTTAAACATCATATAGAAGGAAACTCAAGCCCTCATTAGACAAAGCCAGTTTCTGTATTTGTCAGTGATATGAAGTGATCACAGCGGTGATCATTTTTTTGTGACCTCTTTATATTTTTTTCATTAATTTTCTCAGTTAAATGCAGAGACAGAGACACAACACTAAAGAGCTTCATTGTTGCTCGCAGTTTATGCAAAGCACATCTAGGCTGCCGGCAGATCCCTCAGACAGGCAGAGGAACAGCCAGCCGAAGTATAATCCCGTATTGCTGCAGTCCCACATCAGCAGGATGGGGCTAATCTGGCAGGAGGTAGTTTCGATAAGAGAAGGAACTTATGCAAAGAAATATGCGGAGTGTTTCCTCAGATACATGGTGGAAAAAATGGTGGAAAAAAGTTCTTCTTGCATCAATATCTCTTTTTCTACCCCTACAACACTCTGCTATGTGGTGCCAAACCTCCCAGAAAAATAAAGGCTTGATGGGTCACGGTAGCTGAAATTGTGGAAGGCAAAACCACAAGTTTAAATGTAGAAACTTTACCTTGCAACGAATAAAAGGCCAAAACTTGGGAATAAAAATTTCTGCTTGATTAAAATTGCCACTTCACATCTTTATGTCTCACAAAAGTCTGAAATAACATACAGGTTGTAGTGTGAGTGTGGATTTGTGTCTTTTTTGTATTTTGTAGAAAAAACACCAGAATTGGGCATAAATCTCATTTTAGATCAGAGTAAATGTTATTTTAAGTCAGAAATGGCATGAAATGAAAACCTGTGGTGAAGGTGGGTTGCAAAGTGGAATGCAGATTCAGAACAACCCAAGGCATGCTAATACTACCGTCACACAAGAGAAAACAGTGTTAGCATGAACTGAATTCCTGTGTGCAATGAACTTGTAATATTGTTGGCTTAGAAATGGCTGCTTTGAAGCAAGGGACCAGGTCAGCAGCAACTCATAGTCAGTTGCCTGATCAGTCAGAAATGCATATTTCTGTAAGAAAAATTCAGACATTTCTCTTCAAATAGTGACGTCATTGCAGAATGTTCCTTCAACTCCAAAATGACGTGTTCAGCAACTTTGCTCATAACCTGAATGCTACCAGTTGGAAACCAGTTGAGTGGAGCTGTGCGCATCGGCGCCAAAATGTTGGCAATGAGCCCAGCAGGTAGCATAAGCAACTTAAAAATTAAAATCACACCTTGCTTTATTTATTTTGACTCTAACTTACAACTTAAATGTCACACTGCAATCAATCAGACTTCAACAGTTGTGATCGAGCTCATGAGCTTCTCGTCAGAAAGTGTTTACTGAGGTTGTGCTGAGGTTTGCACCCAGGGTTTTCTGCACTGGAAGCTAGGTCCGTGTTTTCAATAAGAACAACAGTACAGTCACTGGTTAGGTTGTGTGTCACAAGGGCTCTATTGAGATGTAGTCAACCAAGTCCAACAAAGCAGCTATGGCGACCTTTGATTCATGAGCTGTAGCTAAACAGTTTTACAGCATGGCATTCATTCTGGAGGAGTGAAATGTAAATCACTAAAATCAGGAATATGAGCTCTAGTAGATTAAGCTGTAAACATTAAAGATGCATCATCAACACCGTTAATCAGTGTTATGATCCTTTTCCTGTTTTCCAGCCTTGCCTACCATCTTTCTAATGGCTTTATTGGTACTTTGCCACATAATCAGTATTTCTGAGGAGGTGTAGCTAGCAGATATTTGAAGCAGGTGATTAAAAGGGCTTGCATTGTTGCCGTTCACTGGATGTCAGCTTTGACCTGCTTTGAGTTCATATATGGTGTATTTTAGTTGAATCTGATTGGATTTCCAGCTGTGGGATAAATATCCCATAACAAGTTGAAATCAGCATGCATTTACTGTAAATGCCGACTTGCTTTACTCCTGTTCATTATCTCTCCCTCTCTGTTCTCTCATTTTCAGTTGCTGCCATGATCATTCTGGTTGTTGCTAAGTAACTTGTTATTTCAGGACATTTTTATCATATAAATATGTATCAGTCAAATCCCATTTGCACGGGGTCAGAAGAGTGGGAGCGCAGTCGTACACTGGTGTTTGCAGTGAGTCAGTTGTAAGAGCAACGAGCATCACTGTAAAAATGACAGGACACTGAAAGTTTTCTTTCATCTAAAAAAAGATCGAGCTGGCACCATGAAAATTTGCTGACATCGGAAAGAAAGCTTCTTTTTCTCTTTTTTTATGCTCCTCATACAGAATTCAATACACCAGAAATGGTCTTTTTAAAAAGCATAACCTTGAAGTCAAAGACTGAATCATAACCAAGCAAACAGACAGAAAGGCTTTGGTGTGTAGGAATTTTCAGATCTGCCACAGGAAAATCTAAAACACTCAGCTTTGTATGCCCACTTGCTAAAATGCCCTTCAGCAAAATGCTACATTATTACCTGCTTATTCAGCCTTTATTTCACTTCAAAGAGTGGCGTTTACTACAGCAAATGCACATAACAAATTCAGAGTTTGTGAAAATGAAAGCAAAATCACTGGTAGGCCACAGTGTATGGGTTTCTATTATACTAAAGTGGTCGTATAATACCAACTTGTAGCAAAGTAAATGTGACCTACACGTCACCAGACTGTGTTGTTTCAGATTTCTTCCTCAGGACACCAAACAAACAGTCCATGAACTGCTGTTTCTAAGTGCGGAAATAAACGCAGCACACGTTCAGCTGATAGCGTGGCAGCAGACATAGACACAAAAGACATTGCGACGCCTCTAAATGTGATCATTTTATATATAAAAATAGGTGAAATCAGAGTCTAGATGTTGTCGACATACATGTATTTTGATTTTGAGACCTGACACCATAGTTTTGGGATCTAGATTTTAATGGTGCAGAGCAGCCTGAAAATGGCTGACACATAGTTAATCCTCTACGTTTCAGTTACTTTTTCACAAATCGAGTAAATGCAAGAAAATGCAAATTTTTAATGATGGTTTCATTTATTAGGGGAATAAAAAAGCTATCCAAATGTACCTGGCCCTGTGTGAGAAGTAATTGCCCGCTCTTGTGAATCATAAATGAACTGTAATTAAGCAGAGTTTTTGGAAGCTGATTTCAGTTTCACTTGTCACACTCAGGCCTGATTACTGTCAGACCTGCTGAATCAATAAACCACATAAACAGACCCTGCCTGACAAAATGAAGCAGGTTAAAAGATCTCACACAGCAACACATCACACAACAATCTAAAGAAACGGCTGAGAAACATCTATCACTCCGGGAAAGGTTACAAAGCCATTTCTGAGTCTTTGGGACTCCAGTGAATCACAGTGAGAGACATTATCCACACATGGAGAAGACTTCCCAGGAGTAACCGGCCTACCAAAATTACTCCAAGATGGCATCGATGGCTCATCCAGGAGGTCACAAAAAAACCAAAACAACATCTAAAGAACTGCAGGCTTCATTTCACTGATTTAACAATAAGACAGAGACTGGGCAAAAATGGCATCCATTGGAGAGCTCAAGGAGAAAACCACTGCTGACCAAAAAGATCACAAAGGCTCATCTCACATTTACCAAAAACATCTCGATGATCCCAAAAAAATATTCTGTGGACTGACGAGACAAAAGCTGAACCTTGTGGAAGGTTTGAGTCCCGTTACATCTGACATAAAACTAACAGCATTTCATAAAAAGATCATCACAGCAACAGTCAAACATGGTAGTGGTAGTGTGATGGTCTGGAGTTGCTTTGCTGCTTCAGGACGACATGATGGAACCATGAATTCTGCTCTCTACCAGAAAATCCTGAAGGAGGATTTCCGACCATCAATTCATGCCCTGAAGCTCAAGAGCACTTGGGTTATACAGCAGGACAATGAGCAGAAACACACCACCAAACTGCACCAACCAAAAACGTAATCACTCTTAAAATAATAGGTTATATATAATAAGGTTTTGGAGTGGAATAGTTGGAAGTGTGGACTTAAATCCAACTGAGATGCTTTGACATGAACTTAACCAGTGATGTGGCAACCAGAACTACATCTATCGGTGAATTAACTGCTGCCAATGCAGTTTAGTAAATGAGTTTAGACTCAACAACTTTTACCGAATGAAACACCAAAGACGCTGACTGCCAATGAGCAGAACCAAGGTGCCTGTTTCCACTCTGTGTGCTAAGGTTCAAACTGGCCTTCTGCTGATACAAAAGTGGTAAAAAATGAATATATTTTCTTATAAACCCAGTTTGTTAAAGACTGAAAACAAAGACATTTAGCAAGCTTTATTCTGTTTGAAGCAACCAGCTCAGAACTCCCTGTGAACATGAACAGATTGGCATCATAACAGAGTTTGGCGGCCTGCGCGGTGCCGAATAACAGTCACAATCACTGAATATTAACATTAGTCCCATGCCGTCACTGCCATCTGTTACTTTGGACATGGATGTGAAATAAAGAAGCTCATTTACATGTAAGCAGTGAAGATGACTAACCCAGTCTCAGCCGCCATCATCATCACCATCACTGGCTTTACTGCTATGAAGACGCTGATAATGTTTGTCTTTGAAATACTTCAGCAGCTAATTTTAAACCCACCCACTCCCTCACTAGAAGGCTGATCATGATTTTAATGAGTCCATTTCATGTACATTAAAGGTGGACGAGGAGGAGGAGGAGCGCCTGCTTGACTAGTTTGAAACAAGGATATGAGGATTTGTAGTTTTTAATTCCCAAATGCCGAGCTGAGCTGTTGGCATTTGGACAGCCTACACTGTTATCACGTGGAAGCTGGGACATGTGTGAGTCCCAAGTTCCTGACTGTGTGATGCTCAATAATATTAACAGTGCATTAAGAATAAAAACATTCTGCATTCTCACAGGAAAATAAGAAAGCTGAAACCAGCTTGCAGTCTTGTGGCAGAATGGAAATCTGTGAACAGCTCAGAGCACAGAGTTAATATTCACTGTTGCCTGCAAACAGTTCAGTTTTTGATGCACCCTCTCAGAGCTGTTTGTACTACTACACAATTCCTGCAGCTATTACACTTATAGAAGAGGACCACGCACTCATCTGCACTCTTACATTTATTTATTACACTAATTCAGCAATCTTCTATGTGACAAATTGGAAATCCTGATATTTTTTAGTTCAAAAGCTGTCAGGATTTATCCAGAGGTAAACCCAAGAAAACTTTTTTTTTTTTTTTTTTTTTTTGTCGCCTGTCCCATTTGGTTCTTTAGCCATCAGAATTGTTGTCTGAAGACCAACAAGGATACCCAATGGATTTACTTTGCCAAATGGATCAACGTGGCATTGCCGTATTGGTCCATTTGGTCGATCTTTGTTTTTATTATTTATTATATTTTATTTTCAGATGTTACAGACGGGACAGACATGAGTGAGAGATAGGAAAGGGAGAAAGAAAGAGGAAGGAAAGGAAAAACAGAAGGGGAGAGGGACAGTGAGAAAGGGGGGGAGAAAAAAAATAAAAAATCTCCTGGATCACCTGTTGAGAGAAGAATAGAAAACAAGCAAAAAAAGACAAAAAAAACCAAAAAACAAAGCAACATACTAAACACAACACCATCGCATTAATCTAGCTAAGTGTAAACAGCAGTAAATACTAAATATTCAATGTTGTTGTGCAGCACGCAGGACAGATGTGCTTCGAAGTAGCAGCCAAGAAAGGTGTAATTTGGGTCTGCGAGCAGTGAACACCCGTGTGCATACCTGTGTGGATCAGCGCGCTTGTATTCCAAAGGTTTCTCCATGTAACGATCTGCTAGGGAGTGTGGGGGGGCCACAGCCCCGTCCTCCAGGGTGTGAAGCAGGTATGGAGGAGATCAAAACTCCAGACATCCAGAGGCCCCCAGAACACAAGAGACCAAGGAAGACCAACAGAGGGGCAGCCGCGCCACTGTTCCAGTAAGAGCTGAGGAGAGTCCCAGATGAGGGTTCACTCAGCAGCCGCGGAGCAGAAGCCAGGGGGAGTTGCAGTGACGCGCCCGTGAGCTCCGCCGGCCGCCAGCTGTGCCTGAGTGACCGAGCCCCAGGCCGAGAGGCCGGGGGCACCCCACCCCCGAAGGGGCCCGAGCGAGCCCCAGGCTCCAGGCCCCGATAAGCGGCCGCCAAGGAGTGAGCCGGTGTGTACCTGGACGCCCACCCCCGGACACAAAGAACCACCAACGCACCGACACCTGAGGGAGTCCGCCACCGGCAGGGGAAGTGGTGGTAGGTGGAGATAGGCCTCCAAACCTTGGAGGGCCTGAGGTGTCCCCAGAGAGGTGGTGTCTGATACCCAACCTGACATATAGACACAGACATACAGGCACACACAGACACAAACATCCATTCCCCCCCTCATGCTCTCATATGCACTTACTCCACACTCAACCAACGTGGAGACAGACATAAAGAGACGCTGTACACACGATCACACTCCCCAAGCGTACTCTACAAACCGGGTCTAGGTACCCTTGCTCCTGGAGGGGGGAACTGCACCCAGACCCAGGTGGTGTTACCCTTTTCCCTGCGGTGGGGAGAGGCAGACCACCCCGACTCCGTAGCAGCAGGGAGGCCCCACACTCCAGACCGCAGTCGGACGGCCAACTCCACCTAGCCCTCCCGCTCCAGCAGGCCGCAGAGAATGGGGGTGAGAGAAGACTCCAAACCTCCCTCCACCCGCTCATTGTAGTGTTGATGCATGTGTGTTCTAAGGTGCAATTAAAACCCAGGAGGGCTTGGAGCTACCTGCCAAGGAGCAGCAGGTAAGCGCATAGTCCCTCCTGATAGCCCTCAATGACTAAGTGTATTTAAAATTGAGAGGTGGGCAACGACGCCAGGGGTGAGGTATACACCCTGATGGTAATTTGGACTCCGTGATTGTGCCCACCCCCAAGATCCTATATGTATGTGTAATGAGAGTGTGAATAATGTGAATGTCTAAGTTGTGGGATAAAATTGAGGCAGAGGCAGCCAGAAGGGGACAGAGGGGGGGGGTAGCCTCCTCTGCACCCTGGTGACATACCCCTACTCCAAGGCCCTGCATGTGTGGGTGGTTGTGGTGGAGCGGGAAGAGAGAGGCAGCTGGAGATGGGGAGGGAGGGAAGGGAGGGGCAAGAAAGAAAACTTTTTTTAAAAGCCGATAAACCAAATTCCAGTAATGACGTTGCTACAGCTCTGTAGCATTTATAGCAGCACTAAGGGCATAAAGCACCACCCAGCAGGTCCCCTACACCAAGAGGTTCAAACTACTTTGGTGGTTCAAGCTGAACTAAACATAGGCAGCTAATCGGTGTCATACAGTTGCTTAATGTGATTCATATATCTATATGTTGGGAACATTATGTAAATATTGTGCTGGGGAGCAACACTGTAGCTATGGCTGGACTGAATTAGTTACAAAAACCCCCATAAAGCTCTCTCTTTTGTAAACGACAGGATAGCGGAGACCTGACAGGGTTTGCCTGGATTGACTTCATGCAGGATTAAATCAGTGATTGCATGTCTGTCTTCTGTCAATAGAGGGCAATCTTACACAAGTCTCCTCTACACTATACTGTCACCACTCTGGCTGGATTTATACTGACATCCTGTGAACGTAACTGGATATCAGAGTTGCTGCTGACCTCTAGTCACGTCAAAAACATAAATATACTAACAGAAATGAGGAAATCATCAGGAAAAACAACATACAAAGAGATAAAAATAGTGAATCTTCCCTTGAAATACAGCTTCATGCATAGCATTTCATATTTAAAAAAAAGTGGTGCTTAAATGCATCCAAATTAAACTTAGCTCTGAGGAAAATATCCTTGTTGCATTCACCAGTGTTTAGTTTGTGTTTTATTTTTGGGTCACACGGGGCCAAATACCACCTCAGGATTCATCTCAAGTTAGAGCATTTCAAACTATAATTGCCCAAACCAAGGTCACTGCTGCACAGGCAGCAGTACAGCCTCACAGTGCTCACATCACCAGATTGGATTTCTCAGCTCGCATATGGCCAAACACTACGTCTAGAGACTGTGCAGTGTATACACTGATAACTCAAGGCCAGAATCGAGCAGCCAGGTCTGCTGCCATTGTCTGCATGCTCAAGTGCATATGTATTGTGGAGTGAGATCTGAGATATCCACTGATAACTTCAACAGAGAATATCTATAAACCTGAGCTCGTGTATTTACAGAAAAAGTCCCAATTCATCTTAGAAAAAAAACTGTGAGAGAGCTCAGGGCTTCTTTTGTAGGAAGGTTGAAAATATAATAAATATTTAAAATTCTGGAGCTAATCCCTTTGTTTATCAGCTCGTTGTTGTCATTTTGGGCGATTTTGAACTTGTTTTCATCTCCCAGTCTCCCAGATTAGACTTGTGTTCCACTTCTATGACAGGTGTTGGTTTATTAAGGAACCTTTGGATATAATCTGATATCTGATATTTTCTGAATTATAAATGGGAGCCTGGCTTCTTAAACAGCTAACTTTGGAAGTAGACATCTTAAGTAATTATCAATCCATACCAAAGCTGCCAATCATTGACTGGAATATTCTTCTCTGCATCAGCAGCTATGATATCTGGAGCTCCACAGGGCTCTATCTTGGGACTTCTTCTATTTTTCTTTTTTTTGTGCATGCACCTTCTAGGTCAAATTATTTGTAAACATAACATCTCTTTCCATTGCTCTGCAGATCATTTCCAACTTAATTTACCTTTTGAATCTTAGAAAAAAAATCTAAGGATTGTTGCAATTTAGTGTGTGAACTGTGATTGGAAGAAAATGGATGGATTATTACTTTTTTTTTGTACAAAAACTTTTTTAAGGACCTGATATGTTGAAAGTTCTTATTTTTGTACTGATGTCTTTCAGCCTTGAGTTTCATGTTAATGCAAGCTGTAAAATTACTCCTTTGACCTAGTGCTTTATTTATGAGTTCACGGTCTTTAGTTTAATTCATTACTAAATACAGTATAATGCTCATTTTGTGAATTATTGTCCCATTGAGCCACAAAAAGGGTTTGTTTTTGGGCAGGCCTGTGATTGACAAGCCATTGCTGTAGAATCATGTAATGTCCGTGTAATCATGTAGTGTCCCTCAGTTTCTTAGTAAGACGGCCACTCTAAAATCACTCAGCTCAAGCCTTCAGAAGAAAACCTCATTAACTCATGGTGATGTAATGGTGACAGCATCCATCTTTTCTATACAGTCACTGGTAGAAGTGCTCCAGCTATGAGTCATGTAATATTGTTTACAGAAAAAGACAAATGGGACTCTCATTCACAGCTACATAGCAAAACCTTAATGATGGTACTGACCTCTGAAGAAACAGACAGAGACAGCTGGAAGAGCAAAACAGAAAAAATCATTATAGTTGATATGCTGATGATGTTGATGTGCCTTGGGGTACACGTTCAAAGATGCCAAACACAATTTACAGTGAATATTATAAATGTAAATCGTGTTTGCTTTTTAACTAGAATTACAGGAGCATACACATTTAACTTGTAGGTTGTGCTGAAAAAGTTATATAGCTTTTTCATCAAGAAAGCAAATTAACAGGGATCAAGGCCTGTAGACATGCTGTAGCACCAGGCAGGTGCTTAAAATCACAAAATGCTTTCACCTAAAAGAGGGATCCAACTGGTTAAGATTATAGGTCATTTTAGGGGGACGTTTGAGTAAAACATGACGAGGGTCTTGTCAGCGAACCCTTAGTAACCTGCAGTTGCTGGAATTTGCACACCAAAAAACGTGGGATTGCATTGGTTGCCAGCAGTTTGGGTTTTTTTTGTTTAATAAGCCACTTAACAGTGGGAACAGGGAGAAAAGGCTGAGGTAGGCCAAATTATGCAAGAACTAGACTGAAAGTCAGTGGAAAAGGGTCTGATGGAGTGATGAATCAAAACTTGAAGATTTTGGTTCAAATCATTGTCAGTATGCACAGGGGAGCTCAGGAGAAAGGCACAGTGATTGTCTACAGCCATCTGTAAAACACGGTGGAGGCTCTGTCGTGGTTTGGCTGCATTTCAGTCAGTGGTTTTACAGATCTTTGTCAAAATTGATGAATTATGAACACAACAATGGTCCTAAAGACACTGCCCAATGCAGTAAAATCATACCTGGATAGAAAAACACACAGTGGAACTCTATCGATCATGGATTGGCCTCCCCAGAGCCCGGACCTCAACACTATTGAAGCAGCGTGGGATCTTTTCTCTGTCACAGTGTGTGACAGAGAAAAGATCAAAAGCCAGAAAAATCCCAAGAAGAGCTTTGAATGTCCTTCAAAAATCCTGGAGATCTATTCCTGAAGACTACTTAAAGAAATGATGAGAAAGCGTATCTATTGCCATGAAGTTTTCCAAAATCTTCTTCTTTGGTATGTTTTTTAAACAGGAAGCTGAAAAATAACTGCTGTAGATCTAGAAAAAATAAACTTTGAGAGGTATTGTACCTGACTATCTTTAGCAACAGTATCTAGGAGATTTTCTCTTAGCCAACCAGCTAAGGCATCTTCCAAAAGGACCAGGCCTTTGGAGTTTGGCAGTTAGAGAAAAAGCCAATAGCTGCAGGCAAAAATTCCAAACCGTGAGAGGAGAGACGGCATTCATTACCATCACAACAGCCACAGTAGAAAATATAGTGTACGGAAATCCACAGTCAGCACGTCTGTCCTCAAAGTCCTGGCAGCTTTGTGTTTAAGGTCTTAGGTCTGGTCTGCCTTTAGAGTGAAATAACAGAGCAGGAGGAAGACGTTTTATTAAATTACAGGAAGACATTGCTGTAGACTTAAGGCTATTAAATCCCTACTAACAGAGCAATTTGCAGCTATTAAGACAGTACCCATAACCATTAGGAGCACTGTTAGCATTCATCACAGAAAACAGCAGGTACCCTCGGTTTGTGCCACACACCACCTGCTTTAATCAACACAAAATAAACATTATGAGGTGGCTTCAGTTTCCAGTGGTGCTACTAAAAACACCTCATACTGTTCAGTAATGAGGTCCTCTGCCTATGGGTGTCAAAACATCATTTTGGAAAAGTTTTATTTTATGATCCCCCTCATTGTGAGCTCATTTAATCAAAATGTGATATTATTTGTTATATTCAACTCTTTCTGAGTTTTTCTTAAATGCCTTTAATGCTTTTAGCTGTGCTTTTCAGCCTCTGACGCCCAGTTGTCACTATTGTCCAGAATAGAGCTGAGCAAAAGGCGCAGAGAGACCAAGATAAGGAGGCTCTGTAATGCCTCTGACTAATATAAGCTTTTCTCTTAATCGGTGATGAACTCTGTGATCCATGGCTGCTCTCCAGGTGGTAAAATGGGAGTTTAAGGAGTCAAAGAGGAAACGTGTGTGGGGAGAACTTTAACTGAAGTCTTTTATTTATCTTTAGGTTAAATTAGGCCTGACAGAACAAACCAACCTGGGCACAGTGTCTTAAAGGATTATATTTAGAATATTTAAGAAACGTATAACTCGTTGGCTCTCTCGATTTGAAGATTACTGGCACATATAGCCAGAAAATTCACAACCATAGCCTTTAGCTAATTTATTTCTGTTTAAAGGTAACATTTAAATGAACAAATACACTGGATTTTCTTAATCATTAAATGGGAAATTTAATTAAGACAAGGATGACTTCTGACTTGTAATACTTCCTCGGTACACCTTGATGTTACTCTGTTGCAGACACAGAGTCCTCATTCCTGTTAGACTTCTTTAAAGTCCACTTGAAATAGGCCCCAGGAACATGTGTAGTTGGTGCATTGTCATGTAAATTCTCCGCAGACAAATCCACATGGTCACAAAAAAGCAGACAGGCCCAAGGATGTCCGCATAGACCCTTGCACTTTCTGTCTGATGATAAAATTTGTTCAGGCTGACCCAAGTGAATTTGTGGGTGCAGAAAATACACTAGAATATTCACTTATGTGCCTTCACACACACAAATATGACCTTGTGTGACGTCCTGTTCTTAATCAATAGGGTTTAATATGATATCAGATCACCCTTTGCAGCTATAACAGCTTCAGCTCCTCTGGGAAAACTTTCCACAGTTTTAGGAGTGTTTGTGGGAATTTCTGACCATTCTTCCAGAAACATATTTATGAGGCGAGACACTGATTTTGAAGTCCTGGCTCACTTTGAACTTTAATTCATCCCGAAGGTGTTTTGTCAGGTTGAGGTCAGGACTCTGCACTGGCCAGTCAAGTCCTTCCACACCAAACTCTCTCCTCCATGTCTTGCTTTGATCTTTGTTCAGTGGTGTGCAGTCATGTTGGAACAGGAAGGGTCCATCCCCAAACTGTTCAAACAAAGTTGGAAGGATGGAATTGTCCAAAATGTCTTGGTTCGAACCGTTAAGAGTTCACTGGAAGTAAGGGGACGAGCCCAGCTCCTGAAAACAACCCCACAAGATAATTCCCCCTCAACCAAACTTTACACTTGGCACAATGCAGTCAGACAAGTATTGTTGTCCTTGCAACCGCCAAACTCAGACTCATATAGATGGAAAATTATGATTCGTCACTCCAGAGAACATGTCTCCACTGCTCTAGAGTCCAGTGATGGTGTGCTTTATACCACTGCATCCAACGCTTGTTATTGTGGGTGGTGGCCACTTCAGAAGTGATTGAAACACCTGGATTTGGATAGCAGAGTGAGTTCTTTTGACAGTGTAATTGAGGCTTTAGACTTCTGGTTCACAACCCTAGAGACCAGTCAATAACCTCCTAGCAACCAGCTAGTGAAAAATGTGTATTCCCCTGAGTGCTTGGGAAATCATTGGAGGCTGCCAGCAGTTGCAAGGTGAAATTGATAGCAAATAGGTATATATTACTGCAAGAAAGACATCCCTGTGATTGCTTTGGTCTCCAGCAGATTGCTGCAGTTACTCGTAGTTTGCTTAGTGGGCAGTTGGCGAGTGTTTGCAGCCTTTCAAGCGACTGCAGCAGTCTGCAGCTGTTTTTTGGTTACAGCAGCTTCTTTGTGACTGATTTCTCCCGGTGGCAGCCATCAACTTCCAGCCAACTGACTCAGGAATACACATGTAACAATCACAGAAAGTCAGGTGCTGGTCATTGAGTCTTTATGAGCAGTGAAGAACAGAAAGCAGAAATGTTCCAAAGCCAAAATGGAGTGGTTCTTGTATACCGCTTTTCTACTCTTCTGAGCACTCAAAGCGCTTTATACTACTTGTGCATTCACCCATTCACACCCATTCGCACAAGCACATTTTCTAACTAACATTCACACACATTCATACTCTGATGGATGCATCGGAGAGTAATTTGGAGTTAGTATCGTGCCCAAGGATATTTGGCATGCAGACTAGGGGAAGCCAGGAATCAAACCACCAACCTTCCAATCAGTAGATTAGCTGCTCTACCGACTGAGCTACAGCCACCCCGCAAAGGGTGTAAACAACAATTGTGGTCTCTGCTCACAGAGTAAATGCACGTGTCTGTTTTTGAGTCTTTAATAAGTTTAAATTCAGATGGAGTCTCACTCATCGCCTGGAAGTCGGCAGCATTAGTCAAAGGCAAGTTCAGCGTGTCTCCTCCAGAGCGGCAGCAGCACCTCAGATTTTAATTCCTATAATCTGTATTAGCAGGCCGGCCTGACTGTGAGCTCCTGCTGTGCAGCAGAGTCAGCGTCTGGGATTGAATCCCTCACCACGGATAGAAAAAAGCCCTCCAGGCCTTTCCTCACTTTCTGTCAACTTTTCTTCTCCTTGCCATGGCTTTGATTTACAGATGTCATGAATTTGCAGCTTTTAATCTTCTTACTGGCAGATTTAACAGGAGGATTAGACTGCATCGTAGGTTCGTTTGAAGGTTTTTTTTGAGCAGGAAAGAGAAGTCACCTTCCAGGTTTGATATGACAAACGATATGAGCTCACTTCAGCTTTAGCGGTGTTTTTAAACCCACAGAAATATCAGTTGTTTAAAATATAAACTGGAAATATTTAATGTAAGGCACTCTCTTTTCATATGAAATTAAAATATGTTTCGTTTCTTAAGAGTCTTAGGAATTTAGTATATATCATTTTATTAACTGTAAAAGGTCATTTATAATTGATGTCAAACTAATTTTCCATTGTGGCCCACATACCGCCCACTCCAGACAAGGGAAATTCTCTTTTCTGTGTAAAGAAATTTAACTTAACACGTAATCCCTGAGACGTCTTATTACAAGAAAAACAAGTGCAGTTTCAATAATAAGTGTCAGTTTTCTATGAGATAAATGTCTAAAATAACAGAAAAGGCACTGATAGCCCCAGACTTCCCTGTATTTATAATAATGCTGTCTATTTTTTCTATAGTAGAAAATAGAAAATTAGTAGACAGGTTACTATTTGGTGTAGTATTAATGTCAGTGGGTGGGGAGGTCTTTATTAATTGGAAAAGCTGTAAATCCTGTGAAAAAACAGTTAAAAGTTTAAAATCTGTGGACTTTGTCACATGTTCTAAAACCATTGTCATGATCCCTGGCAATGGTTTATATAAAAATGTTTTTTTAGAATTTTGAGAATATTTATGGTTTTTTGATTGTGTCCATCTTAATGGCACTCTGCCCTAATCGTCTCGTGTGTATATATTGTTTGTGTCCCTCTGTTCTTTGTCATCTCCTCCCTCATGGTGCGTGCAGCTCCTCTGAATGTCAGGTTTAACCCTGCCTTACTGTTGTTTTTACTTCCTTGAAATAAAGCTGTCTGCTGAGTCCTGCACACTGGGTCCACACTTTGCTCCCCACATACACCCATTCATGGCATCCAGTGTGGCAGACTGGAGACTTTGCTGGGGTGATTCTGGCCCCTGGGCCTTAAGTTTGTCACACCTGTGTTAGTTTCCCAGCTGCATGGGTTTTTACACTGATAGAATTGACCACTTTCCTCTTTTAGCACAATGAGGAAATAGATTAGTCTTAACTAAGGGTAAGATTTTTGATTTATAAATGAAAGGGCTTAAATGGGGATTAGATTCAGATTTTACTTCTTTGTTATGAACCTTATTTGCCTTAGAAGATGCATTTATGTTCTCTGTGATGGTGCTGTGTGCCCTTTGTCTTGTCTGATTTGAACTTGGGTGAATGTTATGGCCTCTTGTCTTGAGCTGTGTGCCGAGTTTTAGGTTAAATATAGCCATGTCATGACAATAAAGGCATTTTAATTTTATATGAAAGGAGATTCTGGAGGATGTTGTATTTTATTGTATTTATTATATTCCTTCCAGTGAGCACCTCAAGAAAAAGTGCTTTCTTCTTTAAACAGTTGGAAATATTTACTACCATAACAACAAGGTGGTCTTAAGGATTTTTTCTAAAAAATTGCAAGCACAAAGTACCTGACACAGACACAGGAGAGATACCTCTGTGTTGTTGGAAAAGGGGTGAAAGAGAGTAGGATGGTGGTTTAATAATAATAATAAGTTTTAAGAGCGGCTATAAAGACAGCCAAGGACACTTAACAATAGAATAAAACACATAATAGAACAAAGACAATGAAGAACAATAAAAAATCAAAAGCACAAGATAAAATAAACAAACAATAAGTTCACAGTGAATATGCAGATTTGAACAGATGGGTTTTGAGTAGGGATTTAAACTGGGGAAGAGAACCAACGTTTCTTATATCTGGAGAGTTCCACAGCCAGGGAGCAGAGCAACTGAAAGCTCTGCTTCCCATGGTGGTGAGGTGGAAAGAAGGCACAGCAAGCTGGATAGAAGAAGAAGATGGAAGGTTTGTGGCAGCCTGGTGCTGGAGGGTTGGGGCCCATAGCAATGGCAGTAAATTTTGATAGGGATGATTTCCTTTTAACCTCAAATGTATCATATTTGACAGGGTTTTCTTTTTAGATTTCTACATCACCACTGTGATTTTCCCCCCAAATATGATATGAATTTAAAACACACATTTATGCAAACTGGTATTTAATTTGCTTATTAAAAAAATAGTCCCATTAACAGTCCTGTTTCAAAAAATTTGAATTTTCAGCGTTAAAATATTAGATGGTGTTGGCTTTGGCAGCAGTTGCTGATAGGTCTGTCTAGCACAGGCCTATTGCTGGAACATTTAGAGACTATTCTACTACAATGGCAAAAAGCATTGGACACCAGGCAGAACTCTTTGTGTGATCTTGTGCACGAGGGAGAGAACTGTGATTAGCGCTGCTCCTGACACTCGAACCCCAGTCACTCTCAGTTAAATGGTAAAATGGTAAATGGCCTGTATTTGTATAGCACTTTACTAGTCCCTAAGGACCCCAAAGCGCTTTACACATCCAGTCACCCACCCATTCACACACTGGTGATGGCAAGCTACATTGTAGCCACAGCCACCCTGGGGCGCACTGACAGAACTCCCCGGTAGCACTGCTCTTTATAGTGCTTACATGAATATGCATAGGTTCATTAACATATGACATCTTACATAGGCATACATGTGAACAAAGAGTACCATCTGTGTGTACGTGTAGGTATGTGTGTGTGTGTGTGTGTGTGTGTGTGTGTGTGTGTGTGTGTGTGTGTGTGTGTGTGTGTGTGTGTGTGTGTGTGTGTGTGTCTAGATGTGACCCTGTGAATGACTCCCCAAAGCTGGTGTTAGGAGCCCAGCGCTCCACCTAAACAAATATACCATAAATCAGTAAGAGAAGGTACGACCTCTCTCATGACCTTAGGATGTGTGTGTATATGCCAGAACACTCTGGAAGGCACACAGAGTCTTTGCAGACTGCTAAGGATCAGACATCCTATCAATATACAATTGATTATATACCTCTAAACATAAATGACAATCCAACAATATAAACCTAACAGTTGCACTGTCTGAGAGCCCTTACACATTAAGATGATCACAGCAGGCTCAGAGACATTGGTTTTCCTTGAATGAACATCAGCTGGTTCTGTGTGATACTCCAAATGCTTGTATCGATATAATACCAAGTAAATACAAGGCCAGCATTGAGGATACCAATACTTTTAGGGAGAGCAGTGTGTCATGATTTATGTGATGACTCTTTAATAATTTTCAAATTTAAGGTTTATTTCCCAAAAAAATATATTATTCAACACAATTCAGTTGTTTAGATACTTAACTTAAAGGACAGACACAAAGTATCGATCCTGTCACGCTACTATTGATCGAATACCGATACCAGCGTTGATATCAGTACTATCAATATTCCCCCCACCTCTAACCTCACAACCGCAGATCTAAGCGTAAAGGCACGACCATCAGTGCACCCTAACGTTAAGATGTGTTTTCTATTTTTCTCCTTGCAGCTTTTTATAAACCTGAACTACAGACTGATTTATGCTACGTGAATTCAGCTCACCGGCCTCCACCGGGCGAATTCCCCCCGAAACAGAATTAGATTATCAGACTAACGATGCCAAGTGAAACTGGGTTGACTGATTTCACTTGTGAATGACACCATTTTTTAAGTGATAAAATCAGAACAGAGGGGTTTTTGTGTGCATGTGTGTGTGCCTGTGCCAGACGTCTGTTTACTCTGAAGAGAAACCCCGGGCAGACACGTTGCTGGCACGAACAGGAGATCTTCATTTTTTTACTCAGTTGTATTGCAAAGCAGATACTCTTTCTTTTTTCTTTTTTTTTCTTTTGTTTTTCAGAGATTATTTTTATTATTTTGGACAACCTTGCCCAGTTTTGCTTAGCTTCCTGCTTCAAATCTGAGCTTTTTAACTGAAGAACGTCAACACGATGGACCCAGAGCTCAGGTTCGTGGAGGTGAGGTCTCAGTATGCTCTTAATATATAGATAGAGCTGACAGCAGTTCACAGCTAGATCTCTTCAATTGATGCCTGTGTATGCATACATAAGATCAACTCTGTCGTGTGTAATAAGTTGCATAACGCGGTGGCAGACCTCCTCTGAAGCTAGTGACGTGTCCTTTACCATGAAGCCCCACGAGGGTCTGCTGCCTCCAGGGAGAGCAGAGACTTTGAGAAACAGAAACACGTCCTCTGGGACTCAAAGTGTGTCAGACTGTTGTTGTAAATGATGGCTGAGCTGCAGAGCATGATTCTGTGACATGTGATGTTGCGGTTATATGGTGCAGACTTCAGTAATGGAAAAACCAGAAACTCTTGCCTCAGCTTGCTTTTGCTCACAGCTGAAAGACACTTTGTTGAGATGGATTTTGAAGTGGACGAATGCAAATGTAGGGCGACAGGTAAAAGAGAAAACATATTTCCCAAAGTCAAATATAATCTGATATCTTCAGATCAGGCCAAAAACCTAACAAGGCAAGGCAAAAATTGAGAAAATTGAGAAAGCTTGAATACAATGAGCTTATAAAATAGCTGCTACAGGTCTGTTATTTGAGACTACAGGTTTGTCTCATGGCGTCTAATAATGGTCAGATTAACATAAAGGTAAGAAACATAGCAAAAATTAGGACAACTTAGTCTCCAAATATCACATGAAAAGGAAAAAAAAAGAACATTCTTGTATATAAGACCTCAGAATGAAAATAAAACTACAAAACTACATTTTTTTTCTCCAATCTTCACAGGATCAAAGTTGAAGTTGAAGAATTTAGAGATAGTCCTCCTCCTTTATTATTCCATCCATTTTCTACAATGTACCAGTACTACTAACAGCAAAACAACCCCAGAGCATGATGCTGCCACCACCATGCTTGACAGCTGACACAGTGTTCTTAGGTTTGAAAGCCTCACCTTTACCCTTTTACATGATCTAACGAACTAAGTCAAATGCTACGGTCAGCAATGAGAGCTAAGAAAAGTGTTTTTACAGGCCTGGACACCAAATTATTACTCTGCTATCTGAATGTTGCAGCAGAAATACAAACTCATCAGACCAACCTTTTTCCCAATCTTCTACTGTAAGCTTGTGTGAGTTTCAGCTTCATTTTGCTGTTCTTAGCTGACAGGAGTGGCACCAGTTGTGGTCTCCTGCTGCTGTAGCCTGTCCTCCACAACCAGGCTGCATTCAAAGTCAAGTAATCACCTTTTTCTGCCAGTGCAATGCTCGGTTTGAACTTCAGCAGGTTGTCCTGACCATAACTACATAATTAACTGAGTTGTTACAGGAGTCAGTCCTTGGTCATTCTATGCAGATTGTATTGTTTAATTACTAAAATCAAGTCAAACACTTTTGTTGATGGCTGGTAACAAAGACATCTACAGTCAAGATTCAAGGGTCTCTTCACAGGATTTATGCCATAAATCCTCAGCTGCTTGGCTGAAGCCCAGCAGACCCTTGGGCTGGTTAATGGGTCGCTCAGGAAATCTTGACCTATTTCTGTTATGTTTTGCACTTGTCTTTCATTTTTTACATATCTGTGTCTCTTTATTTTACCATCCGTTTGAAATATTTTGAGCAATCACAGTGGTAATGTTACACACTTATTTAAATACACTTCATTTCAAACAGTTCTGTGTTAAATTAAATGCTGCATTGCGCTTAAGGGCAAACTGTCACTAAGATTAATGTAAAATTATGCAAATACATTTCTGAGGGCCCGTTTACATAACTCTTAGTCACGTAAGCTTTTCATAGCTGCTGAGTAAACCGACAAATTTGAGGTTATTTATTCTATAAATTTTACTCTCTCATTTATGCAGCAAAGAGGTATGGCGTTCTTATGAAATCCCTGTGTGTAGATTAAAATATCCATGTGCATCATCATGGGCATGACTAATATGTTTTTCAGGTACATGGCATTCATCTGCCAGCAGCACTCCACTCCCACTCACAGTGTACTGCCTTTGTGCCTGGGCATGTTCAAGTTTCAAAGCATTAAATCTCAGTTTTTAAGATCTCTGTCAAAACCAAGAATCCCAACCAGTAAATTAAAATCATTTATAGGTTCCCTGTGGAGGACTACGACTGTTTTTTTTCCTGACATAAATGAGTGTGAGCATAAAAAATTGTAATTAAAATTATAAGGCTTGAACTTTGATTTGATACAAAAATGTCCATGTTATGCTTATTTGCAGGCTTGTCATTTGATTTGTGGGACATACTAGAATAGGTTTGGTTGCTTTCATGTGGAAAAAAGATACAGTATGTTCTGCTCAGTTTTAGCTCCTGTCTCCTTAAAACCCAGTGACTGAGAAGCCCAGTTGACTTTGTATTGGTCAAAAAGGTTTTGCCATCTTGGATTGTTAGCAGTACTTTGGCATTGCAGTTATCAGTGCATAACTGATAAAGGTGGATGGCTCACGGCTGTGAGCGCAGTGCAAAATTTAGCTTTGTCTTGACTCTTATGTTTAGAACACAAGACCCATATATTCCTACATAACATGGTCGAGTATTTAAATGACAAAGGGAAGAACTGAAACAATATTAACATGGAGCGTCACAGGCAGAAGGGATATCCTGACATGCGAGGGTGCTTGTTAGACCCAGCAAACTTAATTTTTAGAGTCAGCTGCTGGGTTCGCAGTGTTTCAGGGGTTTAGTTGTATTTCTGCTCAGAGATTGCTCAGAAATCACTCTCACAGTAGAGGTCATTCACTAAGTGTCAGAGCACATTAATAACAGATCGAGTTAAATAATAGCTTACTAATGCTAACTAACAGCAGCTAACAGAGGCCAACAGCAGCTAACAACAGCTAACACCGGTTGACAGTGGCTAACAGGAGACAACAGTCTCTTCAGACTACAGTTTTTGGTACTTCTGCATTAGTTTTATCTTTCAGCCCTGGAGGCTGCTGCTTGGGAAGGACAAGACTACATTATAATTAAATAGTTTTAGAGTTTTCTGAATGAATAATAACTTGAGGCAAGAGTGATATTTTCTGTCTTTTAGTAACCACCATCATGTGTATGCCACAGAGAGCCAGAGAAGCACTTCTCCTTAGTCTTTCAAAACTTTAAACCTGCTCTTATCAGGAACCTGGCTTTAAACACCCCACTTCCTTATCAAAACACCAAACATTAAACTCAGAGCCCTGCAGGTTTCCATCCTGGCAGCAGGTTAATTACACCTGGTGTCCCAGGAGTTAACCAGTCCCTGATTAGATGGCTGGAGCGAAACCTTGAAGGGAATCCGAACTGCTTTGGTTCGTGACCCATTAACGCAAAGTTAACAGGCTTTTTGGTGTTAATCCCAGCACTTTAAAGGTTTGGATTATGAGTTAACGCCCAGTCAAAGTAAAATTGGTGTTAGAAGGTGAAGAAAGGTGAGAGAGAAGAGGCCGCGAGGCTCACTCAAAAATCAAGGACAGACATGATAATAAATTCACGCCGTTGAAGACAGTTAAAACAGTTTACAGTGCACAGCACACAGGAGCACTGTGAAGAAGCACACACATCCACATGATGCACGCATGCATCATATAGAGGCACCGAAGCACCAACCAGCTTCCTGTGCACTGTAGAGAGGATTTCTGCCTCAGGGACATCAGTGAACTTCCGAAACGCCAGCAGAGGTCAGAGAGGGAGGGATAGAGCGAGATCATTTCCATGTGGTCTCTGATCCCGCCTCTTAAATATTTAATAGAGGAGGCAAGAGAGTCCAGTCGAGGCTTTGAGGATCATCCCTGCCATTTTTCTTTCATCTCCCACCACCCACCATGTCTTCTGTGCTCCACAGCTTCCATCTTCTTCATCCTCGCTCTCTCTTTTTTCTTCCTCCTTTTCAGCCCGCTGCCCTCCTCCTCCCTGCTCGTGACCTCATGCCTTTTTTCTTTGCATTTTCATCCGAGCGCTGCTCATTACATCAAGCTCATTCACACACACACACACACACACACACACACACACACACACACACACACACACACACACACACACACACACACACACACACACACACACACGTGTTACTGCACGTCTGATCGTTGTTACTCACTTTACCGTAGCCCTTGAAGCTGAACTCTGAAGAACATCTCTATTCAAAGATGCATTAGGCTGTGGAAAGCAGCTGAAAGGATGAGGACGGAGAAAAGATGGAGTTATGTACTGAAAACAACGAGCATGCTTACCATATCCATGGCAGCTTTTATGAAAATGCAAATTAACAAATGAAGGTTTAGCTCCTGCTACAATCTCTCACATCTGCTTGGCTTTAGGGGCGAATCCTGTTATAAAGACTAGAGATGGACCGTTACGATATTACATATCGGTCCGATACTGACGTAAATTACTGGATCGGATATCGGAGGGAAATAAAAATGTAATCCGATCCATTAAATATCAAAAAAGCACCTCACAAAACTTGCGACATGGCGTAACTCGGCTCATAACCGTAGCACGTCGGAGCAGTGTGCTCACGTGATAGAGCCGCTGCGTGTATTTGTAGCCTTGCTACCAATCCGGCATTTCATCTCCGAGGAAGTTAAGAGAGAAGTAAAGCAAGTGTGTAAGTTCATCTCTGAATGTTTGTAAAGCATTCCCGCGTTAAGCTTAACAACCGATATATGGAGCGACTGCCTCTCTCTCCCTCTCTCTCCTGCTGCTACTTCAGTCATGAAACTGATCAGTGATCAGCTGATCGGCTTTTCTGTTGCAGTCCGTCTCTCTTGCTTGTCTATCGCCCACTTCGAGCCAGAAAGAGGAAACCAGCGGCTGAACAACAGCAGCACGTTTAAGCTTGATAAGCTGTTGTTAGAATTTATTTAATATTACTTTCTACTCCAGGATCTTTTTCTATGTAGCTGTCGGCTGGTAACTGTGCAGGGGCGGATCTAGCAAAGTTTAGCCAGGGGGGCCGATAGGGCATGAACAGGGAAAAGGGGGCAAAGACATACTTTTCTTTCTTATTCTCATTTCAAATGTCTAGCTTTTAATAAATAATTATCCGAATCTTACACCCAAAGTTTTAATATGATGTAAAATGTATAGAAGTCCATTACTGTATATAAATTCAAATTCAAATTTTATTTGTCACGTACACAGTCATACACAGTACGATATGTAGTGAAATGCTTGGACAACTGCTCGTGACCTAAAGAAAACAAAAAAAGGAAAAGGCTATGAATAAGATAGGAAATAAATATGAAAAAATAAAAAGGGTAAATTTAACTAGGAAGGAATAAAATATAAATTAAGGTTAAAAATGAAATAACTGTACAACACAAATTAGAATGAAGGGTAAATTTAACTGGGAAGAATAAGATAAAATATATAAATTAAAGTTGAAAATAAAATAACTGTACAACAAAATACACAATATAGAACTATATAAGAATGTATGAAGAAATCTAAATATAAATAAATATATACACAATAACAGCAGCTGTACAAGTATTAACTGGAAATGAAGAATATAGTGACCAGTGTTGTGCAAAAACAATGTCCAGAAAGTCCAGTGTGTGTGTAAGAACTGTATGTGTGGGTCAGTACTGTGTGGTGGTGTGATTGAGAGACCGTATCGCCTGCGGGAAGAAGCTCCTCCTCAGTCTCTCTGTGTTGGTCTTCAGGGAGCGGAATCGCTTTCCTGACCTCAGCAGAGAGAACAGTCTGTTGTTGGGATGGCTGAGGTCCTTCATGATCTTCCTGGCCTTGGTCCAGCACCGCCTGCTGTAGATTGAGTGCAGGTCAGGGAGCTCGGAGCGGATGGTGCGCTCAGCTGACCGCACAACCCTCTGTAGAGCTCGTCTGTCCTGCATGGTGCTGTTCCCGAACCAGGTTAAGATGTTTCCCGTCAGGATGCTCTCTATGGTGCACGAGTAAAAGTTCCTGAGCACCTTGGAGGGCAGTTGGAAGTCTCTCAAGCGTCTGAGGTGGTAGAGACGCTGTCGGGCCTTTTTCACCACGGTCTTGATGTGACAGGACCATGACAGGTCCTGCGTGATATAGTAACTATTAAGTCTAATATACCCTAGTAAGCTATACAACTTTTTCCTTTGGGAAGGTACCATCTGTGCAGTCTGCAGTTCTGTTGAAGAAAGATGTTGAATCTATTTAATTATTCTTGAAAAATAATTTATTTCGGTGCATTTTTTTTCACACTGCATCAAATTAAAGTTGATTACGTCGAATAAGCATCATGGGTGGAGGGCGGGGGGTGGTTCCCTATTTTATTTTATTTTTTTTTGCTGGAGTTTGCAACCCTATTAGTTAGGTTGCTTACTCTTTAAAATACCAGAATAGGGAGGATGGAGTAGGTTTAAGTTTATTAGATTCCTCACTTTTGCTGAACTATGAAATATTTTGGGTGCAGTGTATTTTTTGCATATTGGTATAACAGAATAGCTTTAGTATTTTGTTTTGTTTTTTAACTTGAGTATGAACTTATACAAAAAGCAGCAAGATATTTAAAAAACAGTTTAATTGATTAAAAACACACTATATCGGATTCATATCGATATCGGCAGATAGCCAAATTTATGACCTCGGTATCGGACATAAAAAAGTGGTATCGTGCCATCTCTAATAAAGACATCTGGTACAAAAGCTGTACACTAATTAAACCTGAAATACTTTCAAAATAAGAGTTAAAGATTTAACAGGACAAAAAAAAAAATTCAACTTTGTAATGCTGTTTGTGAGAACCTGTGTTGCCATAGAGGTTATCAAAAGCTGACTACAAATTGACCCCGATGTGTATGAATCTGCGTCCATCAGCTGACACATTTGATGTTGTCGCACACTTCCAAATAAAGAGGAGCAAGCTGGTGAATCAGAGCGGAGATCCAGCCGAAATATTTCATGACGAGCAAATCAATCATCAAGCTGCATACCGGGAGGGTAAAACTGCTTTGTCATCCGGCCATTTGGCTTCATATTAAAGCTTCTGGGCCTTTATACTACATGTGCAGACCTATTTTAAGCTCTGCTCTTATTTCAGTTAACGGTGGCTAAGCTTTTTCCTGCTCATTTTCCCCTCAGCTCTTATTTTACCCTAGGAATCAACTAAAGCAGCTTTGCTTAATTTCCCAGTTCAGTGTTTGTCTTTCTCTCTGAAACAGATCTTCTTAGCTCCTCTCTCACACACACACATATATATCTATATATATCTATATATATATATATATCTATATATCTATATATATATATATATCTATATATATATATATATATATATATATATATATATATATATATATATATATATATATATATATATATATACATATACACACACACACACACACATATATGAGAGAGAGAAAAACTAGGCACTAGTGCTGTTGAAGATGAAGACTGAGGCTTGGATGGAGCTCTGACTGAGGTGTCTGTGAGGTGGAGATGGGGAGGACGTGGGTTGCACAAATGAGAGTCTGAAAGGGGGAATGATGGAAGAGCGCTGAGAGCTAAACTGCGCAGAGTGGAGGCTGATTGGCTCAAAGAAGACAGGAAAGAAGATGATTGGACTAGAGTAATGAACTATTTATCTATAGCAAACTGACATGAGCTCATAGAAAAGCATCTGAAACCTGAGCTTGTGGGTCACAGAGGTTTCTGTTACACACAGTTACAACATTATGTGAAAGTTTCAAATGTAGTTGGGAAAAGCACTACGACCAACTACTGTGCGCAGCCAGCTGAGCAGCTTTAGATTAGAAAGTCTGCCTTACTCCACTCCAGACATGGATGTGGACAGTGTAGTTTGCACGGGAAACACTGACTTGTCTGCGCAACACTGGTCTGCGAACACTGGCCAACTATTAACCGAGCTGCAGTGAAACTGAAAAGTGCGACAAACCTGAAATGGAGCACACTCACCTTCAAAGTAAAAGTGGCACCTTGAGTAGTGCTGGTTGCAGTTGTTGCACCCTGTTCTCTATTTGTTTGCAGGCCAATCTGCACTGCACCATTTCACTGATTTTTTTTTTCCTCATTTCAGAATTTTTCAAACCGGAAATTCCTATAAAGTTGGTAAACTGAAGGCAACCAATTTGAGAGCAACAGCTTAGTGTTAGAAGAAAAAGACAGAAATCGTCAGAGTTTACTGATTTCAGGGGAGGGGGGTGAAACACACCCTGCACGTGGGATTGTTTCCCACACTCTTCTCAAGCTGGAGAGCAAGTATGGAGGGCCACAAGTGCCAAAATGAATTAATTGTGTGTAATTAATTATTTGATGATGTGTTTATTTACTTCATTTTGGCACTTGTGGGCCACCACAGTAGTTCCACCAGACCAAAAAATAGTGATTATGTTATTTATTTATTTTGTATTACATTTATTGTTATTTTAATTAGGTCATTACTTATTTTAATCGTTATTAGCACTGAGAGCTAAGTAAGTGGATCTTGTTCTCCCATGTTTTCTGTGAATGACAATCAAAGCTCCCTTAATCCTTGATATGATCTGACTTTTAGAACCACTGGACTGCACATCAAAAGCAACATTTCTAGACTCTTTGGGATTTAAGTTTTTATTGATTTTGCAGCATATACTTAAACCTGTATAAGTATTATCATTGCTCTGATCCAGTCTTTCAGTTCAGGATGTACTGTAGTCTTCCAGTGCCTAAGGATAATTCTCGATGCAGTTACCAGTCCAACCATAACAACCGTAAAAATATTATTATGAATTCTTGGAATATGAGAACGGTCTCCTAACAAGCACAATTCAGGAGTTAAGGGCACTTCTAATCCAGACCAACCTTTTAAAAGTGTGACGACTTTCTTCCAAAAAGGAGCTATAAGGGAACATTCCCAAAAACAATGTAGGAAAGTCCCCGCCTCAATTTTACATTTCCAACAGAGATAGTCAGCCATAAGCTTCATACAGTGTAATCTTGTTGGAGTATGACTATAAAGACACATCTCCTGGATGCACTGGTACGCATCTTTAGTGATGTATCCTAAGGTCATCAGGTGTTTTGGGTCTCACAACATCATACACTCTCGCCCAGGCGACCCAGCCGGGGGTGATCAGGCCCCGACTTGCGTACCAGTAGCTACCCACGGATCAGCCCTCTTGATCCACAGCCACCTTGTGGCTTTCTCTGCCGCTTCACTCACAGCCTGGATGGCCCTCTTCTTGGCTGCCCCAGCCACGCCCAGCCGGCCTAGGACTTTGCAGAGTGATCGTCCTGCAAAGCCCCTACAACCCACTTCTATGGGCTCATAGAAAGTCTTCCAGCCCCTTCCCCTGCACTCCTGCACTAGTTCCTGGTACTTTCCTCGTTTCCTTTCATTGGCCTCCTCAATCCGCTCTTCCCAGGGCACTGTGAGTTCCAGCATGATCAGCTGTTTTGAGGCCTCAGAAATTATTATTATGTCTGGCCGGAGTGATGTTTTGCAATGTTCTGAGGGAACTTTAGTTGTTTACCCAGGTCAGCCTGTAGCTGCCAATCAGAGGCTGTGTTGAGGAGGCCAGTTGTCAAATGTGGGCGCACCTGGGGTTTCTCTCCAGCCTTAATAAAAGAGATTGCCTTCCTCGGAGCATGATGATGCTTGCTGGTGCTGATTGCTGAGGCAATCTTTTCAGCAACTACTCTGAGCACCTGGTCGTGCCACCAACGATACCGACCATCGGCCAGGGCCCTTGGGCAGCTGCTAAGGAGGTGTTCTAGGGTCCCTCTTCCAAAGCACCGTGGACAGGCAGGTGTCTCGCTCTTTCCCCACAGATGGAGGTTTGCTGGGCTTGGCAGAGTGTCGTATACTGCCTGCACTAGGAATCGGATCCGGTGGAAGTCTGCCTGCATGATGTTTGCCCAGGTGACCTTGCGCTGCAAGGTGCTCTCCCACCTTGTCCATGCTCCCTGCCGCTTAAGGCCTACAGCTCTACTTACTCGCTCCTCCTCCACACCTGCTCGGACCTCTTCCTGGAGTAGCTGGTGTCTCTCCTCTCCCTGAGTTCCCGCCTCAATTTTACATTTCCAACAGAGATAGTCAGGCATAAGCTTCATACAGTGTAATCTTGTTGGAGTATAATAATATCTATGCAGAATTTTATATTGTATGCATTTGCTCCTCGCCTCCTTAACATAAATCCCATTTTCTGCCAAAATGCCCATCCATTTTTTGTTTGAAATTGGTGCATTTAAATCTTTCTGCCACAAAAATGTAATGTTCGAACATTCCCCACTTGTGTTATCATTTACCAACCTATAAAAACATGATGTTGTGTGGTGCTCCTGAGGCATATTTATAAAATTTAGAACAAGATTTTCATGTCCCCTTCTGAACTTCGATGTCACACAGTGTCTAATTTGCAAATTTCTCCAGAAATTTTCCTTCCCTTCCAATTTGTATGTTTGAACAAGGTCTCTATAGGACATAAATTCCCCATCTTTAAATAAGTCACTAATAACATTTATGCCATGAGACTGCCACAGTTTCCAAAACATTTTTTTTCCCTATACGAATAGCTGGATTGTTCCAAAGAGATCAGTAAAACTGCACATGAGGTGATATCTTAAGAATTCTATGTATATTGAGCCAAACCTGGCTAGAATGAAACAAAATTGGGTTCGTTGAAGTGCAGCTTTGAGACAGCATACCTTTTGGATCAAAAGGAGTATAAATCTCAGACTCTATACTTAGCCATTCCTTTCCGGCTGGATTTTTTCCCCAGTAATTAACCAATTTTGCCATCTCGAACGAGACTGAATATAATCTTGGATCAGGTAAACTTAATCCACCCTTCTCTCTAGGAGCATATAATTTACTTAGCTTGATTCTTGCCCTTTTCCCATCCCACAGAAACTCCTTAATTAAGTTTTCACACTGTTTAAAGAGACCGGGCGGTATCGCAATTGGTAACATCATTACTACATAGTTAAATTGGGGAGCTATAATCATTTTTACAATATTTATTTTGCCCCACAATGAGATTTTTAATTTGCCCCATTTTTCTATATTTGTTTTTATTTTTAGAAGGACTGGGTCAAAATTAAGTTTGGGTAGGTCCTCCATATCTTGGTTTAGTCTAATCCTGAGATACTTCATCCCTCTAGGTACCGATTTAAAATTGAATTTTTCTACCATTTTTCTACCATCCTTGTTTGAGCTGATACTCACTGCCAATGTTTCTATAAAAATTAAGAACAAAAGGGGGCTTAAAGAACAGTGCTGACGAGCTCCACGTGACAAACTAAAGAAGGATGAAACCATACCATTTGATATTACCGCCACCTTTGGTTCTTTGTATAGCACTTTAACCCAGTTTAGAAAGTGTGGACCAAACCCGAACCGCAACAAGGTTGAAAAGAAAAGCTCCATTCAACTTTGTCAAAAGCCTTCTCTGGAGGAGAAAGCTGCTATCTTTAGACTGGCTCAACTATATCAAAAGGAGTAGCTTTTGAATGTCATCTGAGGAAGAGCGTGTTTTCATAAATCCAGTCTGATTTGGATGTATGATGACACCCAGAACCCTAGACTCTCTGACTACTGAAGCTGCATTTTTGTGGTCAGCGGGTTTTTGAGCTGTAACACTGTCACAGAGTTAAAGGTGCCTATAACAGATTAAAGGCGAGTTTTCTGCAAAACTGCTTTGGTTAGTGTATGATGGTATGCATGGTTCCATGTTAGCTCCATAATATTTTGTCTTTATAGAAGCTGTTTAATAAAAACATGGTTAGAGGAGCCTTGGAAGCACTTATTGAATGCATGGAAGACTTACTGGCCAGGCCTGCTGATCTAAGCCTTTTTAACCCCCACATATGGAAGTTGGAAACTGATCTGTCTTCTTCCTGTCCTTAGACGTACACACACACACACACACACACACACACACACACACACACACACACACACACACACACACACACACACACACACACATTAGGGCAGAGAGACACCTTCAGGCTGGTTTGCCTCTCATCGTCGGCTCCTCCATCTTCATTTTTTTCCCCATTTCCCCCTCCAGCTGTACTCATTACTCTGTAGATGGGATGGGGGGCCACCGATTGCGTGAGTGAGTGTGGGTTGTGTCTTCAGGGCTTTCTCTCTGACACCTATCTGTTTGCATTCAGACATTTGGCAGTGGTGAAGGGCCAGCTGGCTACCAATCTCCTCGATTGTCTCGTCTTGCTCTCGTCTGAGGGGATTTCAGATGAAGCGTTGGTCCGATTTGTTCTCCGATGACACGCTGAGCTATAATCCCGTAATGTATTTCTGAGGGATGCTGAAACACTAGATATTGCAGAAGGCCTCTTAGTCCCTGAAGTGATACTGTAGGAATAGTGGCATGACATCATCGCAGGTAAAAATACCACAAAGTGCTACACTGTAAGCCTCCATGGGAATATTACTATAAGTACGGCTGCAGTTATCAGGTTTAAATGTGCAGCCAGACTGAGTGAGAGATAAACTCCTGTGGAGAGCTTAGAGGGGATCATTTCTTAGCGAAACTGATGGGCTGTGTTTAACTTGACTTACAACGTGACTTCAGGTCAATATTCAACATAATATACAGGTTTATTTGGGGGGAAAGGCATTCTCTGTTCCAAGGAAGTTGTCACCCCTATTATGTGTGTTAGTGAAGGAGGATGATTATTACACAAAACTTCTAGATACACATTAACTAACACTTTCTGGACTTCATGGGGATGGACTCTCATGAATACACGGGGCTCTGTGCCCAACTGTTCACTCAGTTCACTCCACCCCACAGTTGTTGGCTAGTGGGGTGGAGGTAAGCTTGGCAGTTTTCTTGAAGAGTTCTGAGTTCTGTTGGTTCATGATTTATGATCAAGTCCCAGGCTGTTAGTTCTTTTAATTTTAATATTATATCCTGGCTTATCTTTGTTTCTAGTCCTTGGTTCCTGTGTTGAGTATGAGATTTTGGAGTTAAGGTCTGTTTCTGTATCATATCATGACAAGAGCTTGCAGTAAAGTACAGCCACACAGATGTTCCCTTTGCCCACAGTGTAAAGTATTCTGCTACCCTGATGAATCGCATGCATAAAAAAAACAAGTAATTTCCTTCCTCAACCTTGAGATTTAAATTTTGTGCTGAGAGCTTATGTAGCAAGCTAGACTTTACAGGATGTCTTCATGTGTGATGTGATTGGTTGTCATTCACATTTACCTGTTACTACAGGCTACAGTGTGACTTCCCTTTTATGATAATCCTGTAGGTGTGTGTTGTCGGCTTGCACCTGTTTGCATAATCTGATTACCTTTTTCTTTTTGTCATTAACAAAACCATGAATTCAAATAAAGTAGTTAATGTAGCTGAATATGAATAACCATGAGCTGGTAAAAGCAAACATCATCTTTTTGTGTTTACAGTAAAAAAAATAAAAATAAACTTGAGCTTTCTTGTAAATGTGGTGTCCTGACTGAAGGCCTAAAAGAAAAAGAAAAAGAAAATGAATATTATAAATAATAAAATTATCTTTGTTTCTAATGAGCAGTGACAGGAAAAAGGATTACAGTTAAAGCTTGCTGCTGCCTATTTTAAGCTAAAGTTTTCAGCTATTGTGGATTTCAGCACCATGGACAGCTCTGCTTAAACTGACACTTGATGTTTGCATTATTATTTTAATATTTTATAAATGTTTTTGGAAAAAAAACTTTATCACTGTGCACTGAATCTGAAAACTCTTCAAACTGTGTTTTGGATTTATTCTCTTCACTCAGTATCTCTCCACATACTCTTATTTCCACACTGGTATATGTCCCAAAAAACACAAAACAAAATGAAACAACTCAGAGTCAGAGTAATATAAATTTTGGCTTAGTCCAGCATATGAGTAGCAGTACACTCTTCATTTACAAAAGTCTTTATGCTATATAAGTAATTCTTATTATTTATCTTCAGTTCACTTTAGTTTCTGTCATTTTAGAGCACAGATTTGTTTGTTTTAGTTGCCTTATTATTTATTCATCTTAAGTTTATTTGTGTTAGGCTCTGTTTAGTTTTTATTAGTTTCAGTGACAGTTTCAGTTTTTAAAAAAATCATTTTAATATTTGTGGTGTTTTTAAACTATTTATATTAATAATAATAATAATAATAATAATGGATTGGATTTATATAGCGCTTTTCAAGGCACCCAAAGCGCTTTACAATGCCATTATTCATTCACTCTCACATCCACACACTGGTGGAGACAAGCTACGGTTGTAGCCACAGCTGCCCTGGGGCAGACTGACAGAAGCGAGGCTGCCAAATCGCGCCATCGGCCCCTCTGGCCAACTGGTGTTGGCCAGTATACATTAATTAATAGTTTCAGTAATTGCTATTGTTTAATGACTGTTATTAATTAGTTTAATAATTATTAGAAATGTTCACATAAAGCTTTTAGCATGTAAAGCAAAAATGAATTAAACAAGCAAAATTAAGAAGAAAAATAAAAAATGAATTAAACACAAAAAATAGCGACAGTTATTGACGAAAAAGGTGTTTCCTGTGGAAGGACTTTTATTTTGAAGCTGTTGCCGGAACCTCGTGTTGATTGTTAGCAGCTTTGTGGCTCGCGCAGCTAAAATCGTCGCGCGGCAGGTTTGTGATGTTATTACCGGGCAGAGACAGACCGAGACTCCGAGACGATGACGGCCGCCAGCAAGAAGAAGCCCAAAGAGTCTCAGCAGGATGAGGTGGGATGACTCGCTAAAACCACACAGCGACACAGACAGACATCTTTATTTTTAATTTTTTTTATTTTTATTTCTAGCTCTAATTAGATAACGTTCAGGCGCGTGTGGTCTGTGCGATAGCTACAGTGGACAGGGACCCCGCGCTTTATTTTAAATCAAATTTTAACGAAATTGTTTATATTTTACTTGTAAGAATCAAATCTGTAGAAGTTTATCTTTTCCTTCAAGGAGCTTTCCTTTTCCTCCTTCCTCTCAGTAATTTCACACTTTTCCAACTTCAGCTTGAATCCGCGGAGCTCAGGCACGGCTGCAGCGGCACAGCGAGCCATCAGAGCCGGCTGACAGGGATGCAATGTTCGCGGTGTAACTCCAACAGGTTGTCCATGATCATGTAAATAATTCAGGGCGCGTTTGTGGGAAAAACAGGCCGGGAGCTCCGTTTGTGGCGACGCTGGTGACTTTGAGTCCTGTTTTGTAGATGCTTTGGCTTCGCAGTTCTTTAAGTTTCCTCGGGTTTGTTTTTGCGTCTTTCTGATCAAATTGTTTCGTTTTTGGTTGTTTGTTTGTTAGTTTTTTAGATTCTTTCGTGTGTTAATCTGCTCAGTCTGCGCATAATTGTTGTGTATTCATCACATGACACAGACAATAATAACAGGTACAGCGTATTTATGGTTGAGTGGTGCAAAGATGTTGGAATAGATTAGGAATGGATAACTCGTTGCTACATATACAGTATATATTGACTATTAATAAGTATATAAGTGGTATACAAACATGTACAGCAGAATAAAATATTCCCATGTTCATTTTCAGTGTTTATGTTTCGTTTTGTGTCTCTTCATTGTCATCTTTTTCATGTTTTGGTGATTTTGTGTCTTTTTTGTTGTTGTTGCTTTGAGCCTTTTTAGTCTTCCTGTTCATCTTCTTTCTTACTTCTTGTGTTTGATTCCCTTTTGTCTCATTTTGGTGGTTTTGTGTCTCAGTTTTTGCATCTATTTTTTTTTTTCATTATTTTCAGTCTTGTTGTGGTAGATCTGGCAGGTTTTTGAGTTTAAATGTTGTGTGTCTTGTTCTTTATCTCTTCATTGTCATCTCTTTTGATTTTTGTTTCTCATCTTTTTGTGGGAGTTTCTGCCTGTGCTCTTACTGTTTATTTTAAATCCTTTGTGTCTCGTTTTTGCATTTTTGTATTTCTTCCTGCTCAACTTATTATTTCTTAATTTACTTAGTAAATGTGTCACATTTTGACTCTCTGTGTGCTAGTTGTGTCTAAATCCTGCCTCCATTTGCTTGTTTTTCATCATTGTGGTAGATCGTGGTGTTTTCTAGTTTAAATGTTGTTTGTCTCATTTAGTGTCTTCATCGGGTCATTTTAGTTTGCTTTTTGTTCATCTTTATTCTCATTACTGTCACGTGTTTGTGGTAGCTTGGCATTTATGAAGCCTTGTGTCTAATTTGTCGTCTCTTTGAGTTTGATTGTCATTGTAGCTCCTGTTTTAGTAAGTTCGTGGGGTTTTTTTGTCTTTCTTTTGCTCATTTTCAGTGTTTTGTGTGTCACTTGGAATCAAATTGTGCACATTTGTTGCTAGTTTTTCGGTTGTTTTGGATCTTTGAGGAGCTTTGTGCCTCCTTCAGTCGGTCTGTTTTGCACATGGATGTAACCAGGGTTTAGAAATTAGTGTGGTACAGATAATGTTTTTGCCGTTACGCTTTGCTCTTTTGCAAGAGTGACTATGTCTGTAGAAACATGCAAGATGAAATAACAAAAGTAGAGAATTATGGCTTCATTTAAAATGAAAACAGCACAAGGGAGGAAGTTACTTACTCGATGGCTCCTGTCCTGCTGTGCCTCTGATTTACTCCTCCTGTCTAAACCAACCAGTTATCATTTCTCATGAGTCATCGGCCTAAACGCGGCCCAATCAGGCGCGGTGTAGGGTGGGCCATAATGCTGTAGAACTGAAGTCTTTTCAAAGTAAAAGCCACCTATAGCATCTCGTCTCTCCTAAAACATCTGAATCTGATATCCCGAGCCTCTTTGTGGTAATTTTGCATATCTGTGGTCATCGTTGTTTACATTCGTGTACCAAATTTTGTATTTGCACTTGTTTATGCCCCATTTTACTAATTTCTGACCTACTTATGGTAGTTTTGCACATATTTGTGGTAAAACTGTTTCTCATTTTGTATTTCTGTGTTACACCTTATTTTGTGTCATTGGCTCGCAGAGATGTTATCTTTGTCTTATCTGTTATCTGTTGTTTACTATCTTTGGAGTAATTTGTTGTTGCTCTTTTATCTCATCTAAGTAATTTTGTATTTGTTTCTGGATGTGTTTCATGGACGCTCTGCATTCTTTTCCCCACCAAACAATAATCTTGATTTTATTTTGGGTCTAAAAGTTGATTTTTATTTATTCCCTGTGAGTTTGAAGTCTGTTTTGCAAGAGAAATAAACATGCAAAAAGAATGCAGCTTAGAGTTTTCTGCATAAGAACAGATTCTTTTGCCTTTAAAACACCAGGAAACGATAAGTCTCAAAACATTTACTACCATGCAAGAGAAGGATGAGCCGAAAATGATCAATTTGAGAACATTTTGGGCATTTTTAGCTTGAAGAAAGACTCAAATGTCAAATCAGTTGACACGACTTGGATTGATTTGGTTTACTGATTAAATCACTAAGCGCCTGCTCTACAAAAAACTAGCACACAACAGGAAAAAGTAACTGTACAAAAACATTTAAGTTTTTACAGATACTTAATTTACTCGGAAATAATCCCTCCTTATTGTTTTTTCAGTCTTGGCCTTTGTCTTTGCATTTTTTTTTTGTCTGTTTTTGGTGTCTGTTTGCTTAAAGTGACTGGATAATACTCCTGGTAATAATGTCTTGGGTTTTTATTTCGTGGCATAAAACGTGTCCTTGCCTTATTATGTCCGAGGTCGATCTGAGAGGCTGGAAATTATAGCCTTGGCTTTCAGCAGGTTCGGTTTGTCGATGTGTGTCTTTGCATCTGTCCCTTTAACTCTCTTCAGTGTATCCTCAGCACACAAACACCGACACGCATGCTTTGATTTGCTCGCCTGCCTTACTTCCCACTGAAGGGAGTTTGATCAGCAGACTGTTGCAGTGAACTGTGTCTGCTGAAGCACACTCACACTGTGAGCGTACGGTGAATTAGCTCCGAGATGTTGAACCAAACTCAGAGAGGAGTCGATGGCCCAGTGGTGTGCAAAGGAAGCTCTACCCACTGCTGAGCGTGTCTGAGGTTTTCCTGCTTCGGTAATTGAACAGTTTCACCTCTCACAGCAGTGGATGTGATATAGATTGTTCTGGACACGTTTGTGCCTTTTATACTAAGCATCACACAGATTTATTCAAAGTGGGTTTGTCATAATAATCCTTCAATAACACTAAAGTTGGCATCCCGCAGCAGCGTGCAGCGATATGAACAGAAGATGAAAGTGTTGTTCATCACAGATCTCAAAAAGATCTAAAAAAAAAAGAAGGTTTACTTAGTTTACTTAAACTGGTGAATCTGTATCCTACCAGAATGAAATCGCCGCTAGTGCTTTCTCGTTGAGGCACAAACTGTTTTTACAAGTATTAGGTCGGTTTAGCTTCACACTGCACAAAATCAAACCCTTTCTACATCACTCGATTAATATCACAGCTTTTTTTCCAGTCTTAAACAGTTGTGTGCTTGACTGACAATAGATTTAAGACTTTGTATATAACCTTACCAGCCACTTTATTAGGTATAACTTGCTAGTACTGGGTTGGACCCCCTATTTGCCTTCAGAACAATAGATTCAACAAGGTGCTCAAAACATTCCTCTGAGTTTTTGATCCATATTGACACGATAGCATCGCACAGTTAGTTGTGTAGTTGTGCTCTCATGTGTATGTGTGGGTGGTCATATTTAGAAAGGTTTGTGGCTGTATTTTTTTAGATTTATACAAGAATTGTGTAAAATGAAAAAACTGGGTGTATACTGTGAAAATGCATTGGTTACGTTTGTTACCTTTCAGACTGAATCTACACTCACCAAACATTTTATTAGGTACACCTTGCTAGTAAAGCGTTGGGACCCCTTTTACCTTCAGAGCTGTCTTAAGTCTTCATAACAGAAATTCAGCAATACTCTTTAAAGACTTAATGTAACTAGAGCCAGTGATCCAGATCTTAGTTACTCTTTGGTCCTTGTGTGGTTTCATGAGTCTCCACAAACAACAGAAACAACATCCAAACAAAGTGGAGCTCAGAGCAAAGCTCAGGAGCCGAATAGACATGTTCTCCATTCTGCTGAAGGTCACAGTGGATCAGCTGTACACTGAACATTATGCAGCATGTTTGGGGTCCCTCTGTGCAGCCTCAGTGGCCTAATGGATAAGGCACTGGCCTCCTAAGCCAGGGATTGTGGGTTTGAGTCCCATCTGGGGTGATTTTCAGCACAGTGGTGCAGTGGAAGCAATATGCAGTACAACCATGATACTGGTCTTGTTTTAGAGGTATTGTAACATAAGAACTACACATCTCAGCTTACTTGGCATTATTCTTCAAGTTTTCTGGACTTACATAACCATAATTAGTTTCAGCCATAATAATCAAATAGTTTCTTGCTTTTGTTATTTGACAGCTTGTGTTTTGAATAGAAAAAACATGCAGGATTTTAATATGTTGTAAATCTACACAGGTATCCATGTTTTCTTTCTGTGTGTGCGTGAGCTGTTAGGTGGCAAAGTCTGAGGTTGTAATGGTTCTGTTGATGTGTGGGCTCAAGCTGGCAGAGGCAGGGTTATAAAGGTGTTTTTTGTCGATTGTTAAGGCCTTTGCCTTAATCCCTTAAGCCCTCGGCTATTTTCTGAAATTTCCACCTGGAAAACAAAAACCTCCCAAATTTAGTCAGTAACACGTCCACAGCTGTGAGGCCAAAATGAACAGCCCTGGGCTCTATTGATCAGAGGCACTTGTGAGAATTTAGAATTCAGTAAGTCGCCAGATGAGAATAGGATTTGACAAACTAGTAAAGTATACTTAGTGTACAACTTCCAAATGGTCAAGACTGTAAATTAGAAACTAAAGCCAGTGTTGGACTCAGTTGGGAGAGTCAACTGAGGTTTTGACATGCAGCACACAGCACAAAACTGTTACCGCTATAATGAAATAGCCCAGAGAGAGCAAGGTTGCACTACAACACCAATTTTGCCTTTCTGTAGCAACCTGAAAAACCTGTAGGATATGAAATGTGCAAGAGGTAAGAATTCTGAATCAGGTTGTCGATTTAACAGTATGCGTTTCACTCCAGTTGGCATCTTCAGCGATTCTTGAGGTAAGAGTCATATTTTTCTGCATTTCTGTTTTTAATAATCTGCAATAATGAGAGTTAACCCAACAAATATCTAAAGATTGCAATGGTGAACCCGCTGAATGAATAACCATGTAAACAGGGTAACATTTGGGTAAAATCCTGTATATTTAACTTTTGATCAGATTCTGAATTGATGATCTTTGATGTCCAGCTCTCCCACAATATCCTGCACTCACAATGTGCTCAACGATCGGGCTTGAGTACACATCTGTTTGCCTCAGCATCTTGGCCTCTCTCTCACGCTTGGTTCCTTCCTCGTACACATGCTCTTTTGAAGCCTTTCAACAGAACACCCATATGGAAAAGAAATAGTAAAAACGTATAAAAGACTTGCATAAGATGTGGCCTACTTCATATAGTGAATCATATAAGGCTTATATGATTTACTCATTTAAGTGGCCACTTTCTCATTACTTTCATATATTGTTTTAGTAAGTATCCAAAACATCCAAGTTGCCTTTATATAATTTTTCAAGGGATCTTATATCTGTTTTCGCTCTTGTATGCTTTTCATACAAGTTTCACACAAGACAGATACAAACTTTATAAGATTTATATATATCTTTTCCATATGGGCAAGGTCCATGACTTTATGCTTTTTGTGGCACTAATACGTTACAAAAGCAGCTACTTTTAAGCAGGATTGCAGTGCTCGGGCACTGATAGCAATCATACTACATGCATGATGTGCCAGTTTGAACTGAAACTGGTCCCACCTCTTAAAGCAGGACAGGGTTCCTCAGCTGTTACCAGGCACAGCATACAATGATTACACTAATCAAAACAAATTAGACTTTGGGCGTCATATGTGCTGAGCACATGGTAAGTCTGACTACAGTCTAAACAAGTCCTTCACATAGGAGGTGACATGTGCTGTGCTGACTGCTAGCTAGTGCAAATGGCCCAAAATTTGCGCTAAGCTGGCTGTTGAGCTCTGCTTGTACTTCACTTTGTTCCACCCGCTGTATTTGTACTACACGCGCCTGCTCTGTGTTATCTCTCATTCATGAAGAAGAAAGCTTTGAGGGGTGCGTCGTTTCCACAACACTGCTTTCCTTCTGAGGTCCCCAGAGCCATTGAAAGGAATGACTTTAAGACTGGAGGTCCCTATCCACAGGTTTCTGTAAGAGCGTACGTAGGCTGCCATGACAGACCACTACTTCCGTTGTCCGGTTTTATACTTACGGTTACTCAAAGCGAGACCCAGCGTTCAGTCGTTGCTAACAACAAAATCAGTTACTTTGTGCGGTAATAAGTGGCTTTACCTGTTCGAAGATGAGCTCGGGTTCAACGTGTGCTGTCGTCGGCTGCCACAATAATTCAAGAAAACTGAAAAACGCATTAGAAACATTTTGCCTTGAGCATCAACAACTTAGAAAGGCCTGTCCGTGCCCACCGCCCTACGCACTGCACTCTATGCCGCGGAAGGAGGATCGGAAACTAGCGTGGCTGGCAGCTTTAAGACTCAAATACCCTCCAAAGAGAGTTTATGTTTGCTCCTTTCATTTTATCGATAAAAAGCCCACAGAGCTACACCCCGACCCGGAGCTTTATCTGGGCTATGACCGACCCCCACCGAAGAAAAGAAGAAAGCTCACTCGGACCACTTTGAGTGTGACAGCTTCCAGTAATATGAACAAAAACACAGAATCTGTACCCGGTAAGTGAAAGTGTAAATGTGGTTTGCCACCGTTTCGCATTTTAAACACGCAATTCTTTACCTTTACTAAATAATAGCCTATGGTGAATGGCGTTAGTATCAGCACTAGCTGGTTATTAGCAGCAAAGTCTCAATTTTAACGAAAGTTTATAATAACAATAATAATAATAATAATAATGCCAAAAGATGAGCTCCAAGGGCTGTAAAAGTCTTAGGTTTGTGTTTATAAAGAACATGTTTTTTCAAGTCGAGAAAACTCAAGTAAAAACGTTAAAGGCAACCTTTGCAAAAATACCAACAGTTGTGACTTTTTTTAGAATGTAAAATAAAATCTAATCACAGTAATTTAATACAATTGTGACAAATTTTTAGGGGACTTAGGAACATTTTATGTTGACATTTATGATTTTGCATTTGTGTGAAAAAATGTAGAATGAGAAATTTCACTCAAAAATATAATAAGCTAAGTGACACTTTACAGTTTCTCTTATGCTAACAGTTTGACTGTACATCTGATCATATTTTTGTCTTATTCAGACTCCACAGTGTTACGTTCAGTGGAATTAGACCAGGCCAGCATCTCCACACAACCCCCTGAGCCACATCTGCACTCAGTCCACACACAGTGGGAGGATCCTTCGCAACAAGACCATCAATACTGCAACAGGTCTCGCAGAAAAGATGTGCAGGATAAGATGACTCAGTGTGATGAAGTTGCATATTTCATTCTTCAAAATGATGCAGACGCTTTGCTGTACACTGGGATAGCCTTAGAAACATTTAACACTTGTGTCGACACTGGAAGGATATGAAAACAATGACACTCATGACACTTATGAAATTAAAGAGTAACCGTGTAATAGGTGACCTAAGCCGCCAGTTTCATATATCACAAAGCATGGCCAGCAAGATCATCTCACACTGGTTAGACAAGCTGGAGGAAGTTCTCCGACCATTAATTCCATGGCTGCCAAAAGAAACTATTCAAGCAACTATGCCTGAAGCCTTCAAGAAGAACTTTCCAAATACTACATGCATTATAGACTGCAGTGAGACCCTTTTACAGGAACCCAGAAATCTGGGCTCAAGAGGGGAATCATACAGCCATTATTATTCACACAACACAGTCAAATATTTGGTTGCTGTTGCACCATGTGGACTAATCATGTTTGTGTCTGCGGCACACCATCATTAAGTTTGCAGATGACACCACGGTGATTGGCCTCATCAGTGACAACGATGATGCCGCCTACAGGGAGGAGGTGGATCGTCTGGCTGAGTGGTGCGACAGAAACAACCTGCTGCTTAACACCGAGAAGACCAAGGAGCTCATCGTGGACTACAGGAGGAATGCTGACCCACATCCACCCATCCACATTAAGGGGACGGCTGTGGAGCGTGTGAGCAGCTTCAAGTTCCTGGGAGTCCACATCTCCGAGGATCTCACCTGGACGACCAACTGCTCCAAGCTGGTCAAGAAGGCTCACCAGCACCTCTTCTTCTTGAGGACTCTGAGGAAGAACCACCTGTCCTCAGACATCCTGGTGAACTTCTATTGTTGCACCATCGAGAGCATCCTGACCAACTGTATAACAGTCTGGTATGGGAACTGCTCTGCCTCGGACCGTTGCAGAGGGTCGTGAAAACTGCCCAGCGCATCGCCAGAGCACCACTTCTTGCCATGAAAGACATCTACAGGAAGCGGTGTCTGAAAAGGGCTGGGAAAATCATCAAAGACCCCAGTCACCCATCACATGGACTCTTCACCCTCCTGCCCTCTGGGAGGCGCTACAGGAGCCTCCGGACTAAGGCCACCAGGTACCGGAACAGCTTCTTCTCCACAGCTGTCAGACTCCTGAACTCTGCCTCCTGACATCTGACCCACGTTAACACATGGACTGAACATACACACACCCACAATGGACAACTGTACCCTCAAACACACAATAATAACATGGACTGAACCACCACTCACAACCACTAGCACTAACACAACCACAGGGCAGGGATAGCTCAGTAGGTAGAGTGGTGGCCCCATGATCGGAAGGTCAGGGGTTCGATTCCCCTGAACAGCTACCCTGAGGTACCCCTGAGCAAGGTACCGTCCCTACACACTGCTCCCCGGGCGCCCAATGGCTGCCCACTGCTTCACTGAGTGAATGGGTTAAATGCAGAGAGGGATTTTCCCTACGGGGACCAATAAAGTACTCTTTCTTTCTTTATATAGCCTCTGTAGGAATTATATCTCACTTATCTTAACTGCACTACTGTATAGCTCTGTGTAAATAATCATTCTGTACATTTGATAATTTTTAACCCTACAACTGTTTACAACTTGCATAGTTCCCATTTCTGTATAGCTGTATATCTCAGATTTCTGTAAAGTTATTTATTTCATATTCTGTATAGTTTTTCATATTTATATCCTGTTCATAGCCTGTACATAGCTTGTACTCACTACAGCCTGTACATACTTATAGTTATAGAATATTCACAACATACTTCATACCGTGTACTAGGGCTGCTCGATTATGGCAAAAATGATAATCACGATTATTTCCAATGAAATTGAGATCACGATTATTTCACGATATTTATTTAACAATAACAATGCATTGAATAATTGCTTTAAAGATTGTCAAAAAATAATATAAAATAATGTGCAAATTCTGATAACCGTGCAAATGTTTGCAATATAAAAAAAAAATGTAAACATTAATGTTTAGTGAACTTCAAACTACTGCATAATATTTATGCATATAAATAACCAAACATCAAGGCAAGCTGTGTAGCCACACAATGCACAATTGCATCAAACTGACATTGAGGTATGTCAACTAAAGTTGCTGCCTGAACAAAAATAAAATTAAACACTGAAAGTAGTACCTTTTATAAGAAATAAATAAAAACTAGTAGGCCCGAGTCCCATACAATCTCAAAATGGCTCAACAAAACATGGTTCCTGCAACCTTTCAAAGGTTTTTAGCCAAAAACACCAGCCTATTGACATGATCAGGCTTCAGGGATGCACGCAGGCAGTTGACAACATTTCCACCAGTATTTAAGACCCTTTCTGATGAGGCACTTGTGGCTGGGATGCAAAGATATTTCTTTGCCAGGATGGAGAGTCGTGGGAAGAGGTTCTGTGATAGCTTCCACCACCCCAGTGGGTCTTCCTCTGTGTCCAGGGTCCCTGCCTGGAGGTAGGCCTGAAGCTCAAAAGCTATGGCCTGGTCCAGTTGAAGAGCATGTTCTGCACCTGGAGCTGTGCTGTGAGGGGCCTTAAAGAAGCTGCTTAGGCCCTTTTTTCTCTTCTTTTGGTTTGATGCACCATCATCAGCAACCTCCGTGTTACCAACGGGTGTCCCCATCACTGCAGCCTCCTTTAATGGGACAAATATAAAATGACAGCAACACAGAATGAGGAACCAGTTTTATCTGTCTCGGGTTTGGCATTCTAAAATACAATCCTTAAATAATTACTATAAATTCATAAAGTCATCATCTTGCTCAGCCAAGATTGAGTTGTTAATAGGTGGAGTGTTGGTTTTATTAAAGACACACTCACATATTTCTCTCCAGAAAGTGCATCAGTGAATTCAACCAGAGGTCCCAAGGTCTTGTTGATGGCCTCAAGGACATGAATGTCCTGCCATGAGGGGATGAGGTGCCTGGTTCCTTTGTCTTGGGAGAGGACATGGGCAATGGCCTTCTGCTGCTCAAGGACTCTGGAAACCATGGCCTGCCTAGATCCCCATCTGGTTGGACATTCAGTCTTTAAGGAGTGGTCTGGCAGTTTGAGGTCTATCTGTGCCCTTTTCAGCTCTCTCTTTTTTTTCCAACTGAATGAAAAGGTGCTGACCACTTTTTTGCAGACCCCCACTGCACGCTCAATCCTGTGATCTTTCATGGCTCTTTCTATAAAAACATAAAAAATATAAACAAGCATTATCAGGATGATGATTGTCATTTCCTTGAGTGTGAATGAATAAGAAAAAGTGATGGTAGCTTATTTATGTGTTTGTATAATTCATAGAAAATGTGTATGACTGTGAGAATGAATAAAAGTATCTCTGAATTTAAATTGTTTTTTATTTATTATATTCATTCGAAGCATTATGTTGTATACTTGTTGAAAGAAAATCACATTATGCATCATATTCAGTAGGAATTGGGCCTACTCACCTATGGCTAAATGTAATCTGTGCCCAAAGCACTGGAGCCTCATCCAGCCATTCAGTTCTGCAGCCAGTATGACATTTGCAGCGTTGTCTGTGGTTATACAGACGAGTTTACGCTCCTCCAGATCCCACGTAGCCAGTGCTTGTTTCAGACCTGCAGCTATGTTCTGCCCTGTGTGGTCTTCTGGGAAAAATTATGTCTGGAGACATTTCGTTTTCATGTTGAAATCCATGTCAATGAAATGTACCGTGAGGCTCAAATACGGCTCTGTGGTGCGGCTTGACCACAAGTCCATTGTGGTGGCAAAATATTGGGCTGTAGCCACTTCCTTTGCGACACCATCATGACACTCGTCATATAAAGCGGGAATCGCCACTCGACTAAAATAGTGACGAGATGGCAAGTTATACCGTTTGTCCAAAGTGTGGATTCGTTTCTTAAAGCCGGGGGTGTCCACTGTGTTAATTGAGCATTGGTCTTTGGCGAGGAAAAACGTTACCGCTTTTGTTATCTCCTTGTGTCTCTGGGAGCTGGTGGGATATTTAGTCGCGTTGTACATGGTAGCGTGAATGGAGGTCTGTGAGGATGAAGCATGTGTTGTTGAGGGTTTTTCTCTATGCTCCTTCATTGTTTGATCGTATGTCACTTTGTGAGCTGTCTTCAAATGATTGAATAAATTTGTAGTGTTGCCCTGTGGCGCAGCTACAACACCGTAGCAAAGTTTACACACTATATCGACTTGATCCACGTCGGACTCCGCGAACCCATAATGTTTCCACACCACTGAAGTAGTTTTACCTCGCTTTTCAACCAACGGCATTCTTTCTTTAGCAGCCATTATCCTCTCCTCTCCAAATAACGTCTGCTTAGCTCTCCTCCTGCAGGGCAGGGATAGCTCAGTAGGTAGAGTGGTGGCCCCATGATCGGAAGGTCGGGGGTTCGACTCCACTGAATGGCTACCCTGAGGTACCCCTGAGAAAGGTACCGTCCCTACACACTGCTCCCCGGGCGCTGCACTGGCGGCTGCCCACTGCTTCACTGGGTGAATGGGTTAAATGCAGAGGAACTATTACCCTATGGGGACTAACACGCACACTTTACTTTTACTTTTACTTTCAGGTACTCTTAATTGATGTGACGCGTGTTCGAAACGCAGAGAGGTGCGCTCGATTTGCCACCTCGCGAGAGTAAAGCACGAGGGAGGTGCTAATAATCGGCTCAGTCATTTTTAATGATCGTTGAAAGCTCAGATCGTAATCGTGATTAAAATTCGATTAATTGAGCAGCCCTACCGTGTACATTATAACATACCATAATAGACCCATTTCTGTAATATACTCACATATCTATATTATTGCTAATATATATTGTAATATATCTATATCACTAAAGCACTTCTGGATGGATGCAAACTGCATTTCGTTGCCCTGTACCTGTGCATGTGCAATGACAATAAAGTTGAATTCTATTCTATTCTATTCTATATGGCGGCCGATGTAGTGACAAATTTATCACAATGGACTCTGGAATATTAACATACCTAAAACCTGGTGATGAAGTCATGGCAGATAGAGGTTTTACAATTAAAGACTTACTCTTTGAGAGAAAAGTTAGATTAGTAATACCCGCTTTCACAAAAAAACGTAGACAGCTAACTGAGGAACAGGTAACATACACACGTCGGATTGCAAATGTAAGAATCCATGTTGAAAGAGCAATCAGACGCTTGAAAGTCTACAAGATACTTTCACAAATTGTTCCTATAAGCATGGCTCCTAAAGTAGACAAGATACTGAGAATATGTGCTGCTCTAGTGAACTTAAGAGAGGATCTCATTCGTAATACACAATAATTGTGTATGTTATGAACAATTGTGGACTCGGGGATATTAAGATGGTTACTCAGGACATAAAGTTGTGTAGTGTAATGCAATTATTTTAAAATTTGATGTACATATATGTAGAGAGTAAATAATTCCAGGTCTCACTCTTTTATCTTGTGCTCTAGAAGAAAGGTTATGTGATACAGTGTGTGTGTATATATATATATATATATATATATATATATATATATATATATATATATATATATATATATATATATATATATATATATATATACTGAACAAAAATATAAACGCAACACCTTTGTTACTGCTCCCATTCCCCATGGGATGGACGTAGAGACCTAAAATTCATTCCAGATACACAATATAACCATCCCTCCCAAACAGTGGTCACAAATCAGTCCAAATGTGTGGTAGTGGGCACATCTGCTATATTGAGATAATCCATCCCACCTCACAGGTGTGCCACATCAGGATGCTGATCTGACATCATGAGTAGTGCACAGGTGTACCTCAGACTGCCCACAACAAAAGGCAGCACATCCAACCGGCCTCACAACCGCAGACCTCGTGTAACCACACCAGCCCAGGACCTCCACATCCAGCAGGTTCACCTCCAAGATCATCTGAGACCAGCCACCCAGACAGCTGCTGGAACAATTGGTTTGCACAACCAAACAATTTCTGCACAAACTGTCAGAAACCGTCTCAGGGACGCTCAACTGCATGCCCGTCGTCCTCATCGGGGTCTTGACCTGACTCCAGCTCGTCGCCGTAACAGACTTGTGTGGGCAAATGCTCACATTCGATGGCGTCTGGCACGTTGGAGAAGTGTGCGCTTCACGGATGAATCATGGTTCACATTGTTCAGGGCAGATGGCAGCTGAGAATGTCCCAGTTCTTGCATGGCCAGCATACTCACCGGACATGTCACCCATTGAGCATGTTCGGGATGTGCTTGACCGGCGTATACGACAGCGTGTACCAGTTCCCACGAATATCCAACAACCTCGCACAGCCATTGAAGTGGAGCGGACCAACATTCCACAGGCCACAATTGACAATCTGATAGACTCCATGCGACGATGTGTTGCACTGCATGAGGCAAATGGTGGTCACACCAGATACTGACCGGTTCTGGGTCCCCAGACCCCCAATAGCGCAAAAAACTGCACATTCCAGGGTGGCCTTTTGTTGTTGTGGCATATATGTATATTTGTACACACACACTAATTTGAAAAAAATTAGACTGTGGATGTATATTTCTGCATCAAAAAGTAACTGACTATTAATATGAAATGGATAATATGGGTGACTTTGCCAGTGTTTATATCTGTTTTGGATATGATTCAGGTGTATTGACCCAGGGTCATATCTATAACATGCAGGACACCGA